>NC_135234.1:627249051-627549051 GCF_051348905.1 Ranitomeya variabilis | reverse complement strand
CAGCTTGGAGTGAAGAAATCAACAGTGGGAGCAATAATTAGAAAATGGAAGACATTCAAGACCACTGATAATCTCCCTCGATCTGGGGCTCCACGCAAAATCCCACCCCGTGGGGTCAGAATGATCACAAGAACGGTGAGCAAAAATCCCAGAACCACGCGGGGGGACCTAGTGAATGAACTGCAGAGAGCTGGGACCAATGTATCAAGGCCTACCATAAGTAACACACTATGCCACCATGGACTCAGATCCTGCAGTGCCAGACGTGTCCCACTGCTTAAGCCAGTACATGTCCGGGCCCATCTGAAGTTTGCTAGAGAGCATTTGGATGATCCAGAGGAGTTTTGGGAGAATGTCCTATGGTCTGATGAAACCAAACTGGAACTGTTTGGTAGAAACACAACTTGTCGTGTTTGGAGGAAAAAGAATACTGAGTTGCATCCATCAAACACCATACCTACTGTAAAGCATGGTGGTGGAAACCTCATGCTTTGGGGCTGTTTCTCTGCAAAGGGGCCAGGACGACTGATCCGGGTACATGAAAGAATGAATGGGGCCATGTATCGTCAGATTTTGAGTGCAAACCTCCTTCCATCAGCAAGGGCATTGAAGATGAAACGTGGCTGGGTCTTTCAACATGACAATGATCCAAAGCACACCGCCAGGGCAACGAAGGAGTGGCTTCGTAAGAAGCATTTCAAGGTCCTGGAGTGGCCTAGCTAGTCTCCAGATCTCAACCCTATAGAAAACCTTTGGAGGGAGTTGAAAGTCCGTGTTGCCAAGCGAAAAGCCAAAAACATCACTGCTCTAGAGGAGATCTGCATGGAGGAATGGGCCAACATACCAACAACAGTGTGTGGCAACCTTGTGAAGACTTACAGAAAACGTTTGACCTCTGTCATTGCCAACAAAGGATATATTACAAAGTATTGAGATGAAATTTTGTTTCTGACCAAATACTTATTTTCCACCATAATATGCAAATAAAATGATAAAAAAACAGACAATGTGATTTTCTGGATTTTTTTTTCTCAGTTTGTCTCCCATAGTTGAGGTCTACCTATGATGTAAATTACAGACGCCTCTCATCTTTTTAAGTGGTGGAACTTGCACTATTGCTGAATGACTAAATACTTTTTTGCCCCACTGTGTGTGTATATATATATATATATATATATATATATATATATATATGTATGTGTGTGTGTGTATGTATGTATGTATATATATATATATATATATATATATATATATATATATATATATATATATATATATATATACACACACACACACACACACACACACACACACACACACACACACACACACACACACACACACACACACACACACACAGTGCCACAGACTATAATGGGTACGTGTTTTAGCCATGAATAATATGAATAGAACTCATACATAAAAAAATGGACGTCTGGAAGAGACCTTAGTGATCGAAGTAATTTGCCATGTTCCAGATTCGCCGTGAAATACAGAGATATGCAGAATAGAAGGAAAGATTGAAGAATAGAAATATGTTTTATTTAGCCTCAGACTGTACTGGTTTCTGTTGTGTGAACCCTCTCATTAGAGAACATGGAGGAGCTTTGTATGGCGTCAGCCTCGTTAATGAAGACTTCATTATTTGTTTGCCTACCACATATTACCAACAATAATTGGGATTCCTACGTTCGGAGGAGGCTGCCCCAATAGTGATATAACTAGAGGACACATGCTGACATTGATATTTGTGTGCACGGTCGTGTGCTGCGGGGCCAGCACTGAGCTTATACTTTGCATATTCTGTTAATCCAGCTGTAGGAATTGTGCTGTTACATCTAGTTCTCGGTGTCTCGCAGTAAGTACATTATATTTTCCATATTTAACTCGTATGTATTATACTTAAAAACAATTTAACTTTTTCAAGCGCACGGTCTATCATCGGTTTATAAAAAACTGGCTAAAATATAGCGATGGGCGGCATTAATGGCCATTCTAATACTGAATGTATAATGTTGTCATTGTTGCAAATATTAAAAGCTAGCGATATAAAGAAAGTAAAAATGTCATCTGTGTACTAGGTTATGCTATATATTGCATTGGATCCGGAAAAAATAAGTAAAAATCAATAATTTAATAATCAGAAAAAAAAACTTACCCAAACTGGTAATCACTGTGCAGAATTTGTAAGGACGTAGCAACTTTTGTCTTTTTTTTTTTTTTTCAGCATCTCCACATTTAAAAAGCCATGATTTTTTTTAAATCTATTTTTCTGTTGTTATAAGGATATGTTTTATATGGAGCAAGTGTTATTTTGTGCAGTTTCATTTTTGGTTATGTATAATATAGTAAATAACGATTCTCTTTTTTTTCAATTTATGTTTATAGTTTTTGGGGGGGGAGTTGGTGGAGTTAAAAAAAAAAAAAAAAAAAAAAAAGCTGCCAAATTTTTTAGGTTTGTTTTTACAGAGTTTATCACTTGATTTAAAAATTTTTTGCTGGTTATTGGGGTTCACGGCTTTACAGAGTTATTATACTCTTGTTTTGTTTTTTACAACTTTTGTACAATAGAAACACGTTTGCTTTTTAAAAAAAAAAAAAGTTTTTGTGTTAACACAATTTAAAGAGCATAAGTTTTTTTTTTTTATATTTTACCATTGATGTAGCTTTTATAGTGACTTGTTTTTTGTGGGTCTTGTACTTTTCATTTGTGTATATTAGGTTTGTTTACCAGCATTGAGGATGCTACTACATGTTATTTTGATGCAGTTTTTGAAGCCAAAATGGGGAGTGAATTTCCTATATCAACTCTTTGCTTTGATATTTGAATCAGAACTTTACATGTGAAACTCTCGTATTAGGTTTTTATTTGAGACGGATGCTTGAACGAATAACTGCATTTCTGCCATTGCTTTTTAATATGGTATTCATTGCGTGGGATAATGAAATCTATAATTTTATACTATTTGTTGTTAGGGTTGTGACAATACCAATTATGGGTTGTTTATTTTTATCAATTTTTTTTTAGTCCCGCCAAGGGAATTCAACATGCAAGACTTCTATAAGACAATGCAATACATAAGAACTAATAAGCGCACAGACATGGAGGCTTATAGCGACCTCTACAATAGCTTTGTGGACACACAGATGGGGCCTTTCCCTATGTCTAACCTCTTAGAAGCCATGTGGCATCTAAGGGGTTAAACAGATGTGATCAGAATGATCTCCAGTCCTGGCCATTGCGTTTTCAGTTGCAAATGATCAACTGATGAAGGCGCAGGCAACAGTTACTGAGTATGCTAATGGGTTAATGCTGCAGACGACGGGAGGAATTAGATCAGAAGGTGGAGCATTGTGTCTTTCCATGTGATTTAGGAACCGACTTAAAGGGGTGATCCAAAACTAAAATTTATTTTAATCTTAAATCTGTACTTGATTAATTTCCTAATTTAATCATTTTTTATAAATGTTAATTACAAAGTCTCTATTGATCCATCAATACTTTAACTGCTTTATTATATTTTATTATTATATTTACTACTTCCTGTGTGGTAATGCATCGTTTGAAAATCTCAGTGCATTCTCTCTTGCCGTGTCTGATGAGAAGTGACGAGCCGGCAAGAGAGTGCACTGTCAGTGCACATTGTAAGAGACAGCGAGCAGAAGCCAGTGCCACACCCACAAGAGTAGTCGAGAAAGCGCATTGTCACTGTGCACAGAGATAAATAGTGACAACACCCTACTGAGCACCTGCCAAAATTGACAACGCATGTTCAGTACAGAAGGAACTAGCCCAGCCCATGAAATGGAGGTCACTGATGACTGTTCGTTTCAGGGGAGGGGCAGAGGCTCCGGTCACGGCATGTCCTGGAATTCTGAAACGAAGCATCATCAAACACAGAGTAGTAACGAAGAAATACAATACGCAGTTAGAGTAGTTAGGGAACCATAGGGACTTTAATTAAAAAGTGCATTAGAAAAGAGATTAGATTATGACATTAAATAGGCATTTAGGATCAAATGCCACATACATTGTGCTAAACACATGCCCAACCAAAAGTACCTGCATTATGTCCTCCATATTCAGTGCAGCCTCATGCACCCTCTATTTCCCAGTCCCAGCTCCTTATCCCTATGTGAAACACTCAAGAACTCACACAAAGTCCCGAATCTCATTAATTGTCTTAGCTTATATTGACATGGTGCAGCAGTTGTAGCAAGGAGTCCGAGAGCCGTGTTGTAAAAGCTGGTGACCTGGGGCCAGGGGCTCCTTCCCTGTCCCTAACACTAGGGGGCACCCTAGCTTGTCCTACTCCCCAGGATACTTCTGAAGGTGAAGATGCTGGGGCCTCCACACTTGCCTTGTCTCTTGGATCAGCCCTTCATCTGTTCCCTTCATCTGTTCCCTTCCTCCACCCAGGGAAGAAGGGAGCTGCCATGTGTCGCAGTACACCAACCTAACAAACAAGGCAATACGAACAAGGGGTAACTGAAAATACCACGCATACAAATATTCACTCACAAATAACAGAGGAAGGCAGTGGGGAGTGGAGGATGGGGATAAACCAAAATAAGAGGTGGGAAGGGAGTTATCACACTTACGAATCCACGCAAAAGTCACAGATAACCCCTCCAAACTCCTAATATAACCACCAAAACACCTCTCCTCCAAGCTATGCAGCATAAGCTAGCTGTGACAATGTTTTCCAATCAGGACCCAGATTATATAGGGGATAGGAGTGGCTAACTGAGTTCAGCTGAGAGCTCATACTCCCAGAGCTTCCAACAGCTCAGGAAGAATTAATAACGTGTCTGGGCTGTCCTTTTTTAGCACGTACATTTTTCCTCATGATCCAAATTTGAACATGTTTTCCCAAAATTACAACCTATAGCCTGTCCACATAAGTATCCAATGACTGGGCATTTCATCAATCATGAGGACAGGTGGGCTGCTCCTACCATTTGAATGGAGATCCCTATACTTGCGATTGCTGGCACCCCTGAGATCAGACCATTTCAAAGTGTGGAACAAGCATTTTAATGCTATACTTGCGATTGCTGGCACCCCTGAGATCAGACCATTTCAAAGTGTGGAACAAGCATTTTAATGCTATACTTGCGATTGCTGGCACCCCTGAGATCAGACCATTTCAAAGTGTGGAACAAGCATTTTAATCCCTGTTCTGCTAAAAGAATTAAACACTATTTAGAAAGAAGATGCAGCGCTTCTTTTCAGCACAGGAATAGGAGCAATCAGATGCTGCAGTCTTCTGGCTCCTCTATGTTGGGCTAACCCCAGTTTGGTTTATTAAAACTGGGAAGCCAATGCAATAGTGTTTTTTGTTTTTTTTATATCTTCAGTCTGCAACTTTGGACTTTTTTTTTTTTTTTTTTTACTTTTTCCAGCGCCGTCCATCTTTATGTGGGACACAATAGCATAATCTAACGTACTTTGTACTCTTCATAAAAGACATACAGTGCCAGAAAAAAAAGCAAACCGAGTCAAAAGATGCAGCTTTTGGATTCCGTTTGCACCAATATATTCAATGGCTCCATCCTTGTTCTGTCTAAATCCAGTTTTTCTGGGATTAAGATGGAATCCTCATAAAGATACCGCAAAGGAGGCAGAAGCTTAATGTAAGAAACCCTCTAGTTGGAACTGAATATGTTCCTTTGAATAACAGTTGCAGCTTGAAAGTTAAAACAGAAATATCTAGCTACAGAAGGTCTGTGTGTAGCCTCAGTGTTAGGCTAGGGTCACACAACCATATTTTCTCTCATCCGAGAAAATCGGTCGAATTATGCTAATCACACTCTGAACAGAGTTTTATCACAGTGTGATCCCTTTTTTTCTGATGAGGAGAAGATGGGAAAAAAAATTATCCATTTTCTCCATTTTGTCAGTGCGTGGAAAGCGGGACCACACTAGGATGAAATCCGAATGTGCTCCAATTTTTTTTTTTAAACAGACTCATTGACGTACATGGCCGAATGTCTAGATACAGTATAAACAGTTTCTTTATTTTGCATGGTGCATTTACACTGGACGATTATCCTAGAAATCCTCGTTTCCCGATAATCAGCTAGTGTAAACAGGCTGCCAATCATCTGATGAATGAGCAGAAAAAATTGGTTGTTGGGTGGAATGATTTTTACATACACTTAAAAATCATGGTTCTTGGAAGCAGATCATAATGTGTAAACTGGACAAGTGCTACCGAGAACAATGGCAGTGAATGCACACAGAACGATCGCATTAATGATCGTTCTGTGTGCATGGAAGTGTGTTCGACCTATCTAAATAGGTTAAATGACCATCTATTGAGTTCCATGTAGCCGTTCACTGGTCGTTTAATGCAGTGAGTCAGCTAGTCTAAGGGTACCGTCACACTCAGCGACGCTGCAGCGATATAGACAACGAGCCGATCGCTGCAGCGTCGCTGTATAGGTCGCTGGGGAGCTGTCACACAGACCGCTCTCTCCAGCGACCAACGATCAGGGGAACAACTTCGGCATCGTTGAAACTGTCTTCAACGATGCCGAAGTCCCCCTGCAGCACCCGGGTAACCAGGGTAAACATCGGGTTACTAAGTGCAGGGCCGCGCTTAGTAACCCGATATTTACCCTGGTTACCATTGTAAAAGTAAAAAAAAAAAAACGCTACATACTCACCTTCTGATGTCTGTCACGTCCCCCGGCGTCCGTGCTGCTGCTCAGAGCTTCCTTCACTGAATGTGTCAGGGCCGGCAGAGCACAGCGGTGACGTCACCGCTGTGCTCGGCTTTACGGCCGGCACTGACACATTCAGTGCAGGAAGCTCTGAGCAGCAGCACGGACGCCGGGGGACGTGACAGACATCAGAAGGTGAGTATGTAGCGTTTTTTTTTTTTTTACTTTTACAATGGTAACCAGGGTAAATATCGGGTTACTAAGCGCGGCCCTGCGCTTAGTAACCCGATATTTACCCTGGTTACCATTGTAAAACATTGCTGGCATCGTTGCTTTTGCTGTCAAACATGACGATACACACCGACCTAACGACGAAATAAGGTGCTGGCCTTCTAGCTCCGACCAACGATATCACAGCGGGATCCAGATCGCTGCTGCGTGTCAAACACAACGATATCGCTGTCCAGGACGCTGCAACGTCACGGATCGTTGTCGTTCTCGTTGGAAAGTTGTTCAGTGTGAAGGTACCTTAAATCACACGTAGTTTTGAAAGCAAATTGGCACAAAAGAGGATAAAAAGTGAGTATTTTAATTGAATTTGACGTATTTGTCTTTATATGTTCTACGTTTACTGTTATTTTAGGTCCATTCAATGTAAACCATTCATGGCTTCAACTGGTGTTTTTCTGTATTTTCCATTCCATAAAACACTTAGTTATTTTCTTCCAATTATACTTTACCAAATTAAAAAAAAATCACAATCTTAAACCATCTCGATTTGGTTAATGAGACAATAGACTTCACAACGCAACTAAACCATATCTTTAAATGCATTCACAAGGAAGTGCTTTGTTGTCCCTCTTGTGGATAATGTTTCACCAATGAATTTCTATTTTTCTGCAGTTTTTATAACTTTCTAGCATGGACAGGCAGAGATGGATGGACTTGGACGGCTCATGGGTGTACAGTACAAACCCCAGAAGGCAGCCAGACAATCTCCTGAAATACAGTACTCTACCAAGCAGAAACCATGATAATTACAGAACAGTCGCTGATAGTCCCGGAAGATCAGCAGAGGACAGAGGGAAATATGGCACTATACCTGGCAGGTAATATATGTATGGAAGTTCTTTATACACCGCTGTCACAGTAGTTGCCCCCATTTTTTTTGTAACTAATACTTTATTTTGTTTATTTGGTTCTTTTTTAGGTTGTGTCAGGGTCTTTGCTTTTGCATTATTATTACTCTACCACTGATAATAAGTATGAAGGATTAGGAATAAGTATTTGCTACTTATGGCGATTGAAGCCTTTATTTTCCTTGTGTACTTCATGCTTTTTTTCTTTTTTTTTTTTTTTGCTTTAGTGTGGATATATATTTTTTCTTTTAATAGCTTAGTCTTGGAGGCTGCTTTGGGATCAGTTTATTCAATATTAGAAAATTGCTGAGCATCTCAAGAGATTCATCTGATCCATCCCATTGTGGGCTTTGAAACATTTAAGTCACATAATGCCTTATTAGATTACTAGGAGGTTGTGGATCCAAAGGAGAAAAGTCTAAAAATCATTAGAGAGCAGTCGCACTAAACAAAAATTGAAGGAGCTGAATTCCAGCTTATGTACAAGTGCTCCTTGCTAAATTAGAATGTCATCAAAAAGTTAATTTATTTCAATTCTTCAATACAAAAAGTGAATCTCATATAGAGTCATCACAAAAAGAGTGATCTATTTCACGTGTTTATTTCTGTTAATTTTGATGATTATGGCTTACAGCCAATGAAAACCCCAAAGTCATTATCTCAGTAAATTAGAATACTTTACAACAGCAGCTTGAAAAATGATTTTAAAATCCGATATGTTGGCCTACTGCAATGTATGTTCAGTAAATGCTCTCAATACTTGGTCGGGGTTCCTTTTGCATCAATTACTGCATCAATGCGGGGTGGCATGGAGGCGATCAGCCTGTGGCACTGCTGAGGTGTTATGGAAGCTCAGGTTCCTTTGATAGCAGCCTTCAGCTCGTCTGCATTGTTGAGTCTGGTGTCTCTCATCTTCCTCTTGACAAGATCCCATAGATTCTGTATTGGGTTAAGATCAGGCGAGTTTGCTGGCCAATCAAGCACAATAATACTGTTGTGTTTAAACCAGGTATTGGCACTTTTGGCAGTGTGGACAGGTGCCAAGTCCTGCTGGAGAATGAAATTTCCATCTCCAAAAAGCTTGTCGGCAGAGGGAAGCATGAAATGCTCTAAAATTTCCTGGTAGATGGCTGCGCCGACTTTGGTCTTGATAAAACACAGTGGACCTACACCAGCAGATGACATGGCTCCCCAAACCATCACTGATTGTGGAAACTTCACACTAGACCTCAAGCAGCTTGGATTGTGGCCTCTCCACTTTTCCTCCAGACTCTGGGAACTTGATTTCCAAATGAAATGCAAAATTGACTTTCATCTCAAAACAACACCTTGGACCACTGAGCAACAGTCCAGATCTTTTTCTCCTTGGCCCAGGTAAGACACTTCTGTCATCTATTGGTCATGAGTGGCCTGACACAAGCAATGCGACACTTGTAGTCCATGTCCTGGATACCTCTGTGTGTGTGTGTGGTGGCTCTTGAAGCAATGACTCCAGCAGCAGTCCACTCCTTGTGAATCTCCCCCAAATTTTTGAATGGCCTTTTCTTAACAATCCTTTCAAGGCTGTGCTTCTCCCAGTTGCTTGTGCACCTTTTTCTATCACACTTTTTGCTTCCAAACAACTTTCCATTAATATGCTTGGATACATCACTCTGTGAACAGCCAGCTTCTTTAGCAATGACCTTTTGTGGCTTACCCTCCTTGTGGAGTGTGTCAGTGACTGCCCTCTGGACATCTGTCAAGTCAGCAGTCTTCCCCATGATTGTGGAGCCTACTGAAACAGACCAAGGGACCTTTTTAAACGCTTAGGAAGCCTTTGCAGGTGTTCTTTGTTAATTATTCTAATTTACTGAGATAATGACTTTTGGGTTTTCATTGGCTGTAAGTCATAATCATCAACATTAACAGAAATAAACACTTGAAATAGATCACTCTGTTTGTATTGACTCTATATAATGCTAGTTTCACTTTTAGTATTGAAGAACTGAAATTAACTTTTTGATGATATTCTAATTTAGTGAGAAGCACTTGTATCTATTGCTTACTATCTCGTTCTCTCTCTTCCTTCCATTTATTAATTTTTTCCTGCACCAAGCATTAGTCACTGAATTAACCCTTTCGCTGCCAGGAGTTTCATGCTTTTCATAAACTCAAAACCTGAATAATTACAAAATAAGAAATAAAATTATTATTATTATTATTATTTTTTAATATTATATCACCATTTATTCAATGGCGCTTTACATGTGAGGATGCCCCATTTCTACTTTTTAAAATTGTATGATTGGCACATTTTTTAAAGCGTCATTGCGCGCTTTACATTCACAGGTTCCTTCATACAATTTTGCATCAAAACATAATATTTTGCAACAGATGCATAGAAATCAAAGGGGTTGCCTGGCAAGTCTGACAGTCTTGTAGAAGAGAATCGGGTCAATTATGTAAATGACACTTGTCTCAAACTCTGATCAGAGTTTGAGATGTCATCTTATTGTGATCCGCTTATCTCGGAAAAGAGAATCGTAGCACAGGTGAGGAGATGATGGAGAAAAACATTTCTCCATCTTCTCCATTGTGTGAAATCGGACTGCACTCAGATGTCATCCGAATGCAGTCTGTTGATATCCCCGCCTCCGTAGACTTGAATGGGTGAGTGCCATCGGATTTGCGAAGCAACTCACAACATGCAGCATTCCAATTCAGTATGAGAAAAAACGCTGATCAGCACTGCCTCATAGAATAACACTGATCCAATAAAACATCGGATAGCACTCGTCTGATGTATACATTTGTGTGTACAAGCCCTTACATTTAGTGTCAGCAAACCGGTACCGTGCCATATAGTCTAGGGTCAATTACAGTAGTAACCGAACTGTGACAACTTAGGGGGCACCCAAAACACATCAGCAACAAGAAGTGGTCTGTAACTATATTAGTCTACAAATCAGTGGCCGGTATCAATCTGCGTCGGAGCCCGAGATTCTCAAGTTGCAACTGAGCAGTTTACACAGACTTTACACTGACATTAAAGGGAGATAATCCAGTAGTTAGAATCATCCTGCCCATACAGTCTTAGTATGTAAACTATAAAATGAGGGAAGCACCAATACGTGGACCCAGACTACTGGTAATTCTATGAAGCTGAGCCAGTATAAAGCCACAGAATATATTGATTGCCCATGCGTATAGGAAGCCTTCTATATATCATGCAGGTTTATGAGCATTAATGCAGCTTTATAAGTGGAGAAGTGTTTATTGCTCCTTCGCTATATCTCATTAAATAGGAAGTTGTAAGATTTAATTTGTTTGTGGCCATTGAAGCTTAGATCAAAACTAAACATATTCCTCCTGGGTGGAAGAATGATATGTAGGCAAGCTTGATGGAGCCGCAGGTGTACTACAGTCTCCAGGATGGCAGAGACCTGCTGCCCAGGTGAGAAAAGTTTTTGATGCAAACTTTGGACATGTCTGTGTAATATCAATTCTACAGTCTTCCTAAACTGCAGAGCTGCTGAGCATATTCTCAATGCCTTTTTTCTTTTCTAATAACTAAGCCAGGTTTATACAGGCTCATACGTGTCATAAATGCATAGAAATACACAGATTGCCACGCAGGCTTTTGGAGTTATTTGTAAAACAAAAGATAACTTAAAATGGTTTTGGCTACCAGTTTCCATAAACTAAAGTGTTATTGGCTATGACAATAGTTTATTGTTTTTGGCATGTGGCAGATCCTCAGGGTTTGGGTGGATTAGTGATGTCTGGTTAATATCACTTGTATGTTTTGATGAACATCCAAAGTTATCTGAAATAGGTTTACTATGTATTTTTCTATTGATGTGAAAGACCGATAGAGTACAGACCCCCTTGGAAGCTTGTTTTTGAGGGACCACAGTGTATTCTACTAATATTTCTCAGAGTACCACTTAAAAGAGGAATTGTGACCAGATATTGCTCTTAATTATTTTACTGCTGCCCCCTGAGTATTCTGTTTGTTTTTTTTAAAAACAGAGATACTGGTCTTTTTATTTAGTGCTAATTTTTATGGGCGTTATACCACTTTGCACTTTACCCTGTTAGCCACGCCCACTTGATAAAGATAATAAAAATTAGCAACAATTAATTATTCCCATATCTCTGGAACTGTATGGCGGTTTTCCGAAAAAAAAAAAAAAAAAAACGAAAACTCAGGAGAGCAAGGGGACTAAAATAAAAAATTGGATACTTTTGACCAGGTCCGATTTAAAATAATAATACAGCTTGAAGCATTTAATGCATATCCACGTCTGCCAGTCTCCGTACTACAACACCTGAAAACTGACAACCCATTCAAAGACTGACACTGACAACCAGCCAGCTCCACCAATCTAGCATGTATTCTAAGTCCTGGATGTTAGTTGCTTCAGGCCGCAATATCTTTAGCATGAATATTTTCCAATAATCCGTATATAAAACAAATCTTATATTGACTGTTAGTCAACATTGATATGTTGAATCACAGTTAATATAATTATAGGTTAAAAAAATTGCAGTTTTACTTGTTTCATTTGCCCGAGTGGGTCCATAGTTAAATCCGGAATTGGAGCAGCGGTTTCATGAACCCCTTGGAATTCAGCACAAAAAGTTCTTCAAGTGTGTCCCACATAAATTACGGTGTAGCTTTGCAATTCTGATCTGACACCTTCCAATTTGCAAGCATATGTGTCAGAGTACAACTCTTAAATTAATATTTGACAACTATTTTTTTTTTTTTTTAAGATTAAAAAGTGGAGAAAAATAATGTCCAGTCTGATTAAATTGGTGTCTTCACAGGGGAAAGATATAGTGGTTACCAAGTGTCCCCTGTTGTGCCTTTTACATACAGTGACATGTAAATGTTTGGGCACCCCTAAGCAAGTTGAAAGCCATGGGGCTTCAGGCTTTCACAAAATGTAAAATTTTTAATCAAAGTACGCTGTTCTTCTGAACAATGTCTTTAACAACCAATATTTCAGGCTTTTCACAGCATGCCCTGGCTTCACCCTTATATAAGGGCCACCTGATTCACTCCTGTTTCTTCACAGAATGATTGACCTCACTAATTGAACGCCCCACTGCTATTATTTTGAACACATCCCCTTTCAATTAATTATTCTAATAGACTCAAAATCCTGCAGATCATGAATGCGGAGTCGGTTGGTTTTCTTGTAAATTATTTGACATGTGGTAATATAATTTATTCCAAAAACAGTGATTACTCTGGTTAGTCATATTGGACTTCTATTATTTTGAACACTTTTGTACCATACAGTCCGAGAGTAGGAAAGCTGTACCTTCTTTGTTGGTAGCTGAGCATAGCGCCACTGTCCACCCTGTGCAGTGAGAATGTTACAACTATGCATGAACTATCTCACTGCACAGTACAATTGCTAGATGAATAACTGGTATCTACTGAGCATGTGCAACTAGTCCATAAAAGAAATTCAAAGACCTATGCATGGAAAACCAGGGGAGCAAAATTGATTGCATTTGACAAGACTGATGCTCACCTAGTTTCTGCTAGTTTATTTACTTGTACTGCCCTAAATATACACTGGAAGCTGTGAGAAATACCCATCAGCATTTCCAGTGTGTCAAGGACTGGACCAGGAAACACAGACCAGCTGGGATTAAAGGGAACCTATCACCCCGTTTTTTTCGGTATGAGATAAAAATACTGTTAAATAGGGCCTGAGCTGAGCATTACAATAGTGTAGTTTGTGGACCCCGATTCCCCACCTATGCTGCCGAAATACGTTACCAAAGTAGTCATTTTCGCCTGTCAATCAGGCTGGTCAGGTCGGATGGGCGTGGCTTCTTCCTCCAGATATTGCGTAGTTTTCCGTTGGTGGCGTAGTGGTGTGCGCATGTCCAAGGTCCCCAATCCTGCACGGGGGGGTGAAAATAGCAGCGATGTCCGTTATTCCATTGGTGGTCGGTGGGCGCGGCCATCTTCCTTTGGCCGCGCGTGCGCAGAAGCGGCGCTCTGCTGGCCGCGGCTTCAGGAAAATGGCCGCGGGATGCCGCGCGTGCGCAGATGGAGATCGCGGCGGCCATTTTCCTGAAGCCGCGGCCAGCAGAGCGCCGCTTCTGCGCACGCGCGGCCAAAGGAAGATGGCCGCGCCCACCGACCACCAATGGAATAACGGACATCGCTGCTATTTTCACCCCCCCGTGCAGGATTGGGGACGTTGGACATGCGCACACCACTACGCCACCAACGGAAAACTACGCAATATCTGGGGGAAGAAGCCACGCCCATCCGACCTGACCAGCCTGATTGACAGGCGAAAATGACTACTTTGGTAACGTATTTCGGCAGCATAGGTGGGGAATCGGGGTCCACAAACTACACTATTGTAATGCACAGCTCAGGCCCTATTTAACAGTATTTTTATCTCATACCGAAAAAAACGGGGTGATAGGTTCCCTTTAAAGCAAACCTGTCATGTCTGATAACCCTATTAACCTGCAGATGTAGGGTTAGTCTGCAAAAATGAGCATAATATTTCTCGGAAGCCACCAACTTTCAGTCATGTAGGCATGCAGAAAGCAATTACAGTCTACACTCACAGCACTGAGAATAGCGGCTGTAAGCACACCCCGGCACTGATTTACAGCTTGCTCTATACTGATGCACTGCAGTGCCGGGGCGTGCTTTCACTGTTGTGAGGTGACTGTAATTGCTTCTGGCATGCCTACATGACTGAAAGCTGTTGGCTAATGGGATCAATAAAGTTATTTTTTCCCAGGTGCTCCTGGGAGAAAAAGGACTTTACTTCTCCCAGGAGCCTCTGGCTTTCAGTACTGCAGCCAGATACTTTCGTGACGCTGTCTACCTGCAGATTAACCCTATATCTGCAGGTTAATAGTGTTTTTGGACATAACCGTTTTTCCATTAAAAAAATCAATGGACAACCCCTTCATTTGTGACTACAACATCACAAAAATATTACACAGAGTTCAAACAATAAAAATATGCCATGTGAAATAAAGGAAATAAAAGCTAACAATAAGATGTTAACTAAAAGTTATTTTATTAATAAGGCTAAATATGGTCTATTAATTTGTTTTTAAGGTACGTTTACAAAACCCCAATGAGAGGTCAGTCTCCTTATAGACTATGGTCTGCCTCCAGACTGCAACAAGGAGCAGTTTTGCAAGATTCTACAAACTGGGGTTCAAATCTTCCGCCAATTCATAGAGGATCAAAGGTAGGAAGAATGGATCAAAATGCTGATAAAAAAAATGATGCACGCACAAGAGAACAGATCCATTATAAGTGGGATAACAATATAGCTGGCACGTATCCTGCTGAATTTGAAAGGCACAGACAAAACTTACCTAGTGATCCACGTGGAGAACTAATAAACCATTCCCTGCCCAGTAAGCGGAGGCAAAAAGGGAAACTGATACAGATGGACTCTATTTATGGAAAATGGGAAGCAGATTATATATTGGAGAAAAAGATGAAAGAGCTAAAGTATGATGAGTGGGAACCATTACATATTCTGCCCAGAGCTCTACAAAACCAACTCTTATCACAAACAAGCAAAGTGGAATATCCAGAGACAGAAAAAATGAAATCTGCTGTGACAAGTTCTGGAGGTACAAGTCAGGAGAAAAGAAGTTGGTGGTCTAAGCTTGTCAAATCAGCTAAATCAGGAATAAATAATCCAGCTATTTCAGAGACCTCTCAGGACAAAGTAACTAAAACAGTTGTGGAACAAGGCCCCTCAATAAATCACAAACAGGAAATACGAAAAGAAAACCGGCCACAGTTAAGAAAACGAAAAGTTCCCCCACCTTATGTTCCTCCTCCTTCTTATGATTACCCACATCGTATCTTCCCTATTAATAAAGAAAAAGATAATCACACTATAGGATTCAGACAAAAGCTAAGTAATCAAATTCTACCTTTACATGACACAGAGGACTATCATGAAAGTAGAGAAAAAGTGCCAAGGTATAGTATGGAGAGAAGTAGAGCTGCCAACACAAATTCAACATCATGTATAAATGTGCAGAAAGTGGAAGCAGGGGATAAGCAAAAGTTTGACTCAACTTTTCAGAGCATAATACAAGGCAGAAAACTTCCTCGAGCACATAGCATGTGGACAGGACCCACGTCTGATGAGTTTCTTGATCATATATATGAGAGTGTAGAAGGCAGACGTTCTCCTCTTACTAACAATATACCTAACTTTCCAAAAATAAAGTCTAAACTTGAGTTCCAGACCGATAACATGATATATGGAACAGTTTCAGTCCCTCTTCAAAGGGACAGATCAATGCCGTACACAAGTAGCAAAACACTTTATGATATAAGTGAAGCACCTAACAGGAAAAATATGCCTCCTGCAAATAACACCCAACTTCCAATGCCTCCTTTTGATGCTCGTCCACCAATTCCTCTGCATGGAGTAAAACTGCCAAGAGAGTTAGGTTTTAGTTACGCAAGTGGAAACTTTCAAAATGCTGATAAAAAGATCAGAGAGGAATATATAAACGTTAATAAACAAGATGGGGAACAAGGACATGAGTGGAGAAGACCATTAAGAGCTATATCAAGCAAAGAATCAAAGACAAAAGGTCTTTTAAAGTTGTCTACAAATAAGGTTGAATTTGGACGATATAGTCATACTCTTCCCTTGAAAAAACAATATATGAAACCATATATATTGGATGAAACGAAACATGGTGATTCTAAAAAGCAAAGAATGTCTTATAAAGATACAGAATCTCCTAGGTGGAGAGAGCCTGGAAATGTCAACACTTTGCCAGGAAGGAGCCGTGATCAAAACCGTTGGAGAAGTCATGATGGGTTGAGATTTAGTAAGAAATACGTTACATCTGAACATTCTTCTATACATCAAAGTGATCAAGGCAGAAGTCATGCAAAGGAGCATATAACAGAAAAAAGTCAGCCTGCATTATCAAATGAGGGCGAGGGACATTTTGTCATTGATGCAACTTGTGTAGTTGTTAGAGCAGAGTTTATTTTTCCACCAATAACAGAGCAAGTTAAATTTGTACATAATGAGAAATCGAAGGGGGAAACCTTGGCCATTCAAGGTCATTCTAAGAGTTTTGTCAATAAAGAGAGAGCACCTTACTCAACTTCCCATTCAAAGCCTCGTTCAAGTCTACCACTACAACCAATCCCTCAAAAGAGCTATTCTAAAACCCAACATTACAATCCACATTACATGGAGAAAGAACCTTCAACCCTAAAAGAAAGAGCAGTACGCATTTTAGGACTTTCCATTGGAGAATTAGATTCTCTAAGTGAAGCTCAAAATGGGCCCAACAGATCAGAAGCTGATAACACTGATCAAGGACACACAAATAATGAGCACGAGCATGAAGTATTGATTAAAAATGGAACTAATAGAAAAGAGAGCAAGATAAGGAATTATAAAGAAATGCCATGCATATTAGAGTATCCTGTGTCAGCGGCTTCAGTGGCTGGTACTGGTAGTGTACGCATGTATAATTGCCCAAAATGTAATAACCGTTCTGAAGAGATTACAGAACATGGGTCAGAAGTACAAGTGCTTATTCCTGTCTTACAGAACGCATGTACCAATGAAAATTGTTCAGAAACCTCTAACATAAGAGTTCAGAATGATCAAATTCTTGAAACACCGAAGCCCCAAGAAACTAACTCGCATGCAGTAAATTCTGTTGGTACATATCCATATGTGGTTTCCCACCATATGCAACTTGAGTCAATCATCAGTGAAGAGACTCAGGAAGATGTACAAACTATTGTAACTGAACATAACTGTAAACCATTAGCTGTACCATTGGATTTACAGATCCCAGAAAAGCTAAAACTAAGTGAGGGTATGTTAGTTGAGTCAGTGGAGGAAGAATGTGTTGTTAAGCAAAAAATAATATCGATGGTCACTGAGAAGAACATACGTGAAGAAAATCCTATATCAATGATCACACCGGAAAATCTTCCTAAAGAAAATCAATGGAAAACAAAAAATTGCAATACTGCAAAATATGCACCAAATTTGACAAATTATCGCATATGCGGAGAGCCAGCTATACAACGTAGGCAAACGAGTAGTGTTTGCTTAGATTCTCAAATAAATGAAACATCTTCTAGGGGCACAATGAAAGCGTATTCAAGAAGACCAAATTTCTATGCTAAAGATCTCAGGGAGGCTGTCTCCCGTATCAGGCGCCACACGGCCCCTGATTCTGACACGGATGAAGATCTGGAGACACCTTCTTGTGACTCTATAGAGCAGGCTTCAGATGAATGTGTGACTTCATGCAGCTCAGACACTTCAGACTCTGAAGTGACAGTAATACTGGGTAAAGAAGAAAAGGATGAAGACACATTACCCATCACTGAAGAAAAAGGTAGCGAAAGAACAAATGGACATGGTGAAGATGTGCTCACAAAGGACCTTATGGTAGCAGAACCTTCACCACTGACATTGCATGAAGGTGAAATAGTAGGACAGTCTAATAAATTCCAGGTGCCTGAAGACGTAGCTGTATATGATCTGAACAGCTGCATTAAGGAAATTCTTCAGGATCTGAATAAAACCGAACAAGAATTCTTCACAAGCTGTGAAGATCAAAGTAAAGAGTCAGAAAATTCTGCAGTTCAAGACCTACTAACAACAGGTAACTTTCACTATTAATTAATGTATTTTTATAGAGGACCCGTCAGCTCTCATTTAACATCTGTTTTAGTAAATATATGTATTTCACATGTAGTGAGAATCCTGAAAAATCCTTTCTCAGAATTGTGCAGTGTCATTTGGTTACTCCTCCTGGAACTGTATAAATAAGTCAACAACTTGATTTTACCATTCTCTTTATCAATGGAGCATATTCCTGAAAACTTACAAATTATTCAATCTTTGATGAATGCCAGACTAAGCATTGACAGCACCCTATTTACATAGTAAACTTTGGTCGATGTGATTTGCATTTATTTATGAAAACATAAAAAATGTTGTAAATTTTTTTTATATAATTTCGCAATTTTTAAACTTTGAATTGTTATGCCCTTAAGCCAGAGAGTTATACCACAGAAAATAGTTAGCAAATAACATTTACCACATGTTTACTATACATCAGCATCATTTTTGTAGCATCATTTTTTTTTTGTTAGGAAGTTAGAAGTGTTAAAGTTTTATTAGCAATTTTTCACAAAATTTGCAAAAACAATTTTTTTGGGGACCAGATCACATTTGAAGTGACTTTGTGGGGCCTATGTGATAGAAAATGCCCAAAAGTGACATTATTTTAAAACGTCACCCCTCAAAGGACTTAAAACACTCAAGTTTATTAACCCTTTAGGTGCTTCACAGGAATTAAAGCAATCATTTTTCCCAGAAAAATATTGTTTTAACCCTAAATTTTGCATTTTCACAAGAATGAGAGAAGAAAATGGACTACACAATTTGTTGTGCAATTCTTCCTGAGCACACCGATACCCCATATGTGGAGTAAAACTACTGTTTAGGCGCACGGCAGGGATCTGAAAGGAAGAAGCACCATTCGACTTTTGGATCGTAAAATTGGCTGAACCAGATAGCAGACATCATGTTGCGTTTGCAGAGCCCCTGATGTGCCTAAGCAGTAGAGACCCCCCCACAAGTGACCCAATTTTGGAAACTAGACATCTCAAATAATTTACAAGGAGGTGTGGTGAGCACCTTGAAGCTACAGGTGCTTCACATAATTTTATAACGCTTAGCCATGAAAATAAAAAATAACATTTTTCCTACAAAAATGTTTTTAGCCACAAATTCTTCATTTTCATAAAGGTAACAGGAGAAAATGGACCATACAATGTGTTGTGTAATTTCTTTTGAGTACACTGATACCCCATATGTGGTGCAAAACTACTGTTTGGGCACACGGCAGGGCTTTTTAGGAGCACCATTCAACTTTTGTAGCGGCTTGAATAGATAACGGATACCATGTCGCATTTTCAGAACCCCTGATATGCCTAAACAGTGGAAACCCCCCACAAGTGACCCCATTTTGTAAACTTCACCCCTCAAAGAATGTATCTAGTTCTGGGGTGAGCAGATTGAACCCACAGGTGCTTCATAGAATTTTATAACGTTGAGCTGTGAAAATGAAAAAAATATATTTTTCTTACGAAATGCTTCAGCCCTAAATTTTTCATTTTCACAAGGGTAACAGGAAAAAATGGACTGTACAATTTGTTGTGCAGTTTTGTTGGTCAATTTCTCCTGAGTACACAGATATCCCATATGTGGGGGAAAATTATTATTTGGGCATATGGCAGGGCTCAGAAGGGAACGAGCACTATTTGAATTTTGGAGCGTCATTTTGGCGGCAATAGATTATGGACACCATGTCACATTTGAAAAGTGCCTGATCCCTACAAGTGACCCCATTTTGGAAACCACACCTCTCGATGAATTCTAGGGGGTGTAGTGAGCATTTATAACCCTCCGGTGATTCAGATTTGTATAACATTGGGCTGAGTAAAAGAAAAATTACCATTTTTTCCACTAAAATGTTGCAATGGCCCCAAGTTTTTAATTTTCAAAAGGGATAATAGGAAAAAATTAATGGGGTCGAAAACTACTTTTGAGGTACAGTGCAAAGCTCAGAAGGGAAGTAGAGCTATATTGTAGTGCATATTTTATTGGAATGGTTTGAGGGTGCCATGTCACATTGTCAGAGCCCCTGAGGTGCCATATCAGCAGAACCCCCCATAAGAGACACCATTTTACAAACTACAACTCTCAATGAATTCATCTAAGGGTGCAGGGATCATACAACAAGTGTGTCACAGAATTTTATACCATTGGGCCGTTAAAAAATAATAATTACATTACCACAAAAAAAAATGTAACCCTTGACTTTTAATTGTTACATGAGGAAATGGGTAATAATAGCGCCAACATTTGTCACACAATTTCTGCTTAACTTGACAGTACCCCATATGTAGCTGTACACTACTGCTTGGCTATACGGTGAGATTCTGGAGGGAAGGAGCCCTAACAGATGACAGACAGGAGTGGTGACTTTTTTTGTGGGTTGAGTTGAAGCTTTTATTGGTAACATTTTAGAGTACAGAACATATTGGATCAGTTCACATGTATCTTGTGCTCTACGCTGAGCACTTACATCAGGGTTGGTTTCCATCTACATCTCCAAAATATGTGATTCAGATGAACCCTCCCCCCCAATGGATTCATTCATTAATAAGTTCCTCTGCACTCTGTCTGGCCTCTGTTCATCAGTGTCTGTCTTTTCAAAGGTGCACAAAACTTTTGTTAACCGCCAGTGCTTTTGTTCATGCCTAAAAAGATGGGAACGGACACCTCCGGCTCACAGACCAAACAGGAGTTCAAAATTACTCCCATCTGCCCCATTACAGTGAATTTTCCATCTGGAATTTAGTTTCGATCACATTTTTCAGAGATTTACACAGAAACCCCGGTGTAAGCGCTCAGCGTAGAGTGCAGGAAAAATTACACTGAGCCTAGCTGCGGGAAACAGAAAGAACAAATCAACAGCAGGTCAAGAATTAGTTACATTTATTTATTATGCCGTTCACTGTGTGGTATAAGTGATCAGATGGATTTATTCTTCGGGACGGTACAATTACAGCGATACCAGATTTGTTTTTTTATGTTTCTCTACTATCACACTAAAACGCTGTTTTGCTAAATTAAGTTTTTTGGCGTCACCATATCTTGAAGGCGATTGTTTTTTATTTTTCTTCTGAAACAGTCATTTGCGGGCTTCTTTTTTGTGGGACTAAATTACGTTTTTATTGCTAGCATTTTTGGGCACAACATTTTTTTTGTTTGATTTCTATTTTGCTTTTTAGGAGGTAAAATGAACAAAAAACAGCAAATCAGGAATTGTTTTATTCTTCAGGTCACTACAAATACCACATTTTTTTTAAATGTTTTGCTGCTTTTACACAATGAAAACTATATTGTAGAAAAAAAATGTTTGCATTACTATATTCTGAGAGCTAAAACTTTTATTTTTCTGCTGACTAAGCTCTTTGGAGCCTTGTGTTTTGCGGGACAAGATGGTGTTTTCAGCGATACAATTTCTATTTACATACGACTTTTTGATAGCGTCTTATTCCACATTTTTGTTGGCTGTTTACGGTGGGATTAAATAGCGCAACAGTTTTATAGAACGGGTCATTCTGGACGTGGTGATACCAGATATATGTACTTTTCTGTTTATAATTGTTTTTACATAAATATACAGTTATATGAAAACGTTTGGGCACCCCTATTAATCTTAAGCTTAATGTTTTATAAAAATTGTTTTTTTTGCAACAGCTATTTCAGTTTCATATATCTAATAACTGTTGGACACAGTAATGTTTCTGCCTTGAAATGAGGTTTATTGTACTAACAGAAAATGTGCAATCTGCATTCAAACAAAATTTGACAGGTGCATAAGTATGGGCACCCTTATCATTTTCTTGTTTTAAATACTCCTACCTACTTTTTACTGACTTACTAAAGCACTTTTTTTGGTTTTGTAACCTCATTGAGCTTTGAACTTCATAGCTAGGTGTATGCAATCATGAGAAAAGCTACTTAAAGTGTCCACTTGCAAGTTGTTCTCCTGTTTGAATCTCCACTGAAGAGTGGCATCATGGGCTCCTCAAAACAACTGTCAAATGATCTGAAAACAAAGATTATTCAACATAGTTGTTCAGGGGAAAGATACAAAAAGCTGTCTCAGAGATTTAACCTGTCAATTTCCACTGTGAGGAACATAGTAAGGAAATGGAAGAACACAGGTACAGTTCTTGTTAAGGCCAGAAGTGGCAGGCCAAGAAAAACATCAGAAAGGCAGAGAAGAAGAATGGTGAGATCAGTCAAGGACAATCCTCAGACCATCTCCAGAGAGCTGCAGCATCAACTTGCTGCAGATGGTGTCACTGTGCATCAGAGTCCTTCATGCTCAGGGGCACCCACCGGAGGGAGACAATCCACCTGTATGTACCGCTTTTAATATTTTGGATATCAATAAATTTTCTATTTTAAGGAGCTGGAACTCAAATTTTTTTTTTTTTCTCTGATGATCAACTCGTTCTCCTGCAACGGAGTTCCATGCACCTGTGGTGGTTACTGGTGAGCTTGGAACAGGTTCAGACTGTGCAGTCACCGGATAGCAGGTAGGATGGCCACATAGACAGGCTAGCCACAGTTCAGGCGCAGCCGATGTGGTTTCAGGGTACGGACACCGCCTAAGTGGACATGTGAGCAAGAACTAAATATACTGGAATAATGGGACATGGGATATGGGAACTGGAAACATTAACCGACTGGGGACTTGGCAACATACAATTGCACACACTAATCCACCTAACAAAAACTTTAGAGGTTGCTCAGGCACCTCCCGATTGTGGAGGGTGCCTTTTATACAAAATGCCTCCCAGCTATTGGCTGGGAGACACCTCTCATGTGCAAACATTAACTAAATACCTCCCAGCTGTTATCTGGTGGCATTTTACCATGCATGCACTCTGCCTTTTAAAGAACAGGGGAGCGTGCTTACGCGGCACGCCATTGGAATACTGTACGGCGTGCACAAGGAAGGAGGAGAGAGTGTGTGAGGAAGCTGCTACGGTCAGGGCGGTGAGTAAGCCAGTGCCCCCATATGGTGGGAGGAGGGGAACCATGCAGAGGCACCAGCAGACATAACAATGAGCAATATGATACCCAACAATTTTTAAACAATGTTTTGAAGGCATAGTACATGAGTAATTTTATACCAAAAATTTTTTTAACACTTTTTTGAAGGGTTATATACCATCGCAATGTACCCCAGAGCATGTAATAGTATATGGATGAGTAATTGCATCCATATAACTTTTCAACTCTTTTTTAGAGGGTTATACACCACTGCAACGTAACCCAGAGCACGTAATATTGTATGGATGAGTAATTGAATCCAGATAACTTTTTCAATGATTTTTTGGAGTGTTAGATACCACCGCAGTTCACCCAAGAACACGTAATAGTATATGGATAAGTAAATGGATCTAGATAATTTTTTCAATGCTTTTTTGGATGGTTATATACCACCACAATGTACCCAAAAAGATGTAATAGTATGTGGATGAGTAATTTAATCCAGATAACTTTTTGAACACTTTTTTGGAGGGTTATACACCACCGCACTGTACCCAAGTACACGTAATAGTATATGGATGAGTAATTTTATACCGAAAAAATTTTGAACGCTTTTTAAAGGGTAATATACTACCAAAACTTACATCAGAGGAACTAACACTCTATGAATGAGTAATTAAATGCAGAAATATTTTTCAACTCTTTTTTGTAGTTTTACTTAACACCTTATTGTTACAATAATCGCGTTCAACTGTATTGATGACAAATTGAATCCAGAAAAATTAATTTAACGTAAATATTTTGAAAGTGTAGTTAATGCACTTCTACAATCAAAAAGGCTTTGCAGAAAGGGCAAAGCTAGGAAAAATTATAAGGACGGTCATCCATATACCTCTGAAAGATAACAACTGGCAGACCTCATTCAAATATTTTTAAAAGTGTAGTTGCTGTACGCCTACACTCATAAAGGCTTTGCACAATGTACATAGCTATGAAAAAAAAATTATAACCAGGGTAATACAGTAATCCTCTTCAGGTGTCGTCTTCTTCTTCCTCAGGAGGCTGGGGGCACTGCCTCCACCTTCTTCCAGGAGTCTGATTCCCAGGTGCCTGGGCTATAAGTGACCTGGCTTCTGGAAGTGCCGGAGCCCAAGGCATATAGAAATAGGCAACAGCCCACTGTCACCTGCAACATCGCCTGCTCTTGCATAGGAGGTGGGGAGTACGATCTCTCAGAGATGAGCCCCGTCTCAATCTGCTTCAAGGAGCTACTACCAGGCCCATTCATTCCTTAAAAAGGGTTCATCCTGCTCCCTTCCTTCTGGGATCACAACTACTGCATACCTGCAATGTTCACCCTCCATTTTGAGGAATGTGACACTGGTTCCAGCTGTCAGCTCTTGCAGCCTTCGGGACAAGTGTTCCATCTTTACTGCCCGATGTGTAAATGAAATGGACACTCTTCTCTGCTGTTGTTCATAAGTAACAACCACCCCCCGGGATGCCAACTGTCGGTACCTTGTGGCTAGCATTTCTCCAGCCCTGGTCCTGGCTCGCACCTTCTGTCTTCTGACCAGCCTAGGCTTCACAGTCCACTCACCAGTTCCTGGATCCTGACTCTCCCATTCGCAGTGTGCAAAAACCCCAGCGGTGAAGGCTGCACCCTGGGTTCGGGACATAGTGGTTCCAGGAAAGCAACCGGGTCCTGCCACCTCTGCTGTCACGCCAGCTTCCTTTGGCTCCAATATTGCTCCGGTCACTCTCTCGGGAGTCTCGCATAGTTCCTATCTGGATCAGCAATGTAAGTCTTTCCGGAAGGAAGTCAAGACAAATCCAACGGCGCAACCGTAATTATTTTGTATTTTGTTGAAGCTCCTCCTCCTGATTGGAAGACAGTAAAAATCTAGAGAGTGCATCCACCTTGACTTTATCAGATGGCTGGAAATGGAGAGTAAAGTTGAAGCAGGTGAAAATCGGAGGCCACCTGGCTTGTCATGGATTAAGACGCTGTGCAGACTGTAGATAGGCTAGATTCGGATGCATCTGTAATAATTATAGGGGATAACTCAGGAGACTCTTTGCGTGGAACAAGACAACTACAGGACACAGTTTTATAAGTGGTAAAGTCTATATTATCACACGGTGATTCAAACAGGTGCATAGAGAAACTCAAGTCCACAACACTTGGTGCAAATATCAAATGCAGCTCAGCAGTCTATAGGAAACTTCAGAGGAAAATGCAATCACGCAGAAAGTCTATGAAGCACAATTATTCCCGAGGATACTCGACACGAATAAGTCCTTGCTCAGTCCAAAACACAGATAGATATTCCTATAAGGCAGTTCAAATAATATCCCAGCTCAACCAGGGAGGTCTGGGTAATAGTCTCAGGTTCTTGCAGAGCAGAAACAGCTTACATGTCCAGCAAATGCAGATGGGAGCAAACACGAGCAGCAGGTGAAGGAGGATTGCTGGAACTGGTGTATGCAGCAGGAACGCAGAGCAGGGTAGCAGGATAACCCCACAGGTTCACAGGAGCAGGTATATAGCCAGGGAGTCACCAGAGGTCAGGAGCTGGATGCAAGGCAGAATACTCTAGCACAGACTGAAGGCTGGGGTGGAGTTTTATAGCAGGAAGACACAGTGCACATGAGACCAAAGACGCCATCTTGGAAAAGGGTAGTAATGCACAAAAAGGTAATAAAAAATGTTCAGAGTCCTGACAGCATCTCTCCTTCAAGCAACAATCGCCGCTCCTCCAGAGCCAGTTTTATTCCTAACAGTTCTCGATCGCCTATGGAGTATTTGCGTTCTGGAGCTGTGAAGATTTTGGAGAAGAAGTCATGGGTCACCATGCAGCCAGAAGAAGACTTCTGGGTAAGAACAGCTCTGGTCCCTGAGGAAGAGGCATCCATCTCCAGAAAGAACTGCTTGATATTGTCCAGATGATGTAGCACAGGAGCTGAGGAGAAGGCCAGTTTTAGAGACCCAAAGGCGTTTTCTGCCTCTGGATTCCATATCTTAAGATTGGCCCCCTTGTGGGTCAGGGCAGAAATAGGAGCAGTCCGATAGGAGAAAGGCGGATTAAACTGGTGGTAGTAATTTGCGAATCCGAGAAACCGCTGGATAGCTTTCAGACCATTTGGACAGGGCCATTTCAAGACAGCGGCACCTTCTCAGGATCCATTTTCAGGCTTATCTCGGAGCTGATGTACTCAAATGGAAGAGAAGTCTGCTCTCAGATGCACTTTTCATATTTGCCGTACAGATGGTTGTTCCTTTATATCTCAGACATCCTTTTGGTATGAATGCAGATCAGGGGAAAACACCAAAATATCATCCAGGTAAACTATCATACACGTGTAGAGAAGATCCCGTAAGATGTTGTTCACCTGTTCTTGAAAGACTGCAGGGGCATTACAGAGTCCAAATTGCATTACACAATAGTAATATAAATGATATCTTCAATTCATCTCCCTGGTTTATTCGGATCAGGTTGTAAGCCCCCCAGAGGTCGAGTTTGCTGAAGACTCTGGAACGTTTAAGACGATCAAACAGCTTAGAGATGAGAGGCAGTGGATATTTATTCTTGATCGTTATTTGGTTGAGACCTCTATCAATCCAGGGGCGAAATGAACCCTCCTTTATCTTTACAAAGAAGAATCTTGGTCCAGCCAGGCAGGAAGACTTTCGAATAAATCCCCTAGAAAGATTTTTTTTTTAATGTACTCAGACCTGACATGGGTCTCAGCCTGCGACAGAGGGTAGATTTGTCCCCGTGGAGTAGAATCTCCTGGATGAAGATCAATAGGACAGTCATACGGCCTATGAGGTGGTAGCGTCTCAGCCCCTTTTTTGTCAAAGGTGTCAGCATACATCCAATATGTGATATGTAAGCAGGGAAAATTAGATGGAGAAGCCCGAGGTCGAGCAGGACGAATGGGAACTAAACACCTCTTGTGGCATTTCTGTCCTCAACGGAGACAGGCTAATGCTTGCACAGCCACTGCAGACCTGGAAGCAGACAATGAGACAGACCCAACAGTACATAGAGAGGAATCCTCTGAGTGTAGCATTCTTATACGAAGTTCCATCGGCTTGGTCACGAAAAGGATAGTCTCGCACAGAGATTTTACATCCACCAATAAAACCACTAAAGGATCCTGAAGACGTTGGATAGGGATTTGATACTGCTCCACAACTGCTTGTTGAATGAGATTACCTGCGGAGCATGAGTCCAAGTAGACTGACTCTACAAAATGGATGCTACCACAGGAAACGGATACTGACAGAGTCAGCAATGGAGGGAAGCGATTGTTGCCCATGATGGCCTCTCCAACGGACCCTAGGCTTTGGAGACTCCCAGTTTCTCTGAGCAGGAACGGATTACATGTTCGGGACTGCCACAATAGAAGAATCTTCTCTCTGCATGACAAGCCTCCTGACGATGCTTAGCTATCTTCGCCTGTAAAATATGTATAGACTTTGGAGAAGGTGCTGAAGCTGAGGCTTGCTGAGCGATTGGCCTTTGAAAGGTTGGAGCCAGGTGCACAGATCTTCTCTCGCGGGTCACTTCCTTGGAACACACGTGAAACCTAATGTAATTTCGAGTTGCCAGGGATACCAGGGCATCCAGTGAGTTTGGTATATCCTGGCCAGCCATCTCGTCAGCTGTTTCTCCCAGAAAGGCTCTCCCAGAAGGTAGCCATCAGAGCCTCATTATTCCAGGTAAATTCCTATGACAGGGTATGAAAATGAACAGCCTACTTGACCCACTGTGAGATTGCCCTGCCACAGCCTGAAAAGAGAAGATGCTGTAGAGGAAGCATGGCCTGGCTCATCAAAAGACCTTACAGAAGTCTTCTAGAAAGAAATAGAGGTTAGAAACAAGAGCATCCCCGCTCTCCCATAGGTGACTGAGCCACTTTAAACCTTCTCCAGTGAGATGTGACATGCTGAAAGCCACTTTGGCCCGGTCAGAAACAAACTGATTAGTCAGGAGTTCGAAGTGCTGTGTGCACTGATTAATAAACCCCCAACATGGGCATCACCACCGCCATAATGTGGAGGAGTTGACAAACAGGGTCCGGAGCCAGGCGCATAACTGGCAAGATGTTGGGTCATGGACGAGGTGGCCGCAGCTTGAGTACCAGCTGACGCAGCCAGAGTTGACAGTGTATCTAGACGGGTGGTCACTGTCCGCAGGTAGGAGAGGATTTTATCCTACTGGTCTTTCTGGCAGGACACCTCCTGGTACAGGTTAGAGATAGAGGAAACCTGAGAGCCAGCAGATTCCATGGCCTGTGCAAACTAATGGGAGTGGTGGAGCCACTGTGCCGTGGTCCGAGGAAAGCGTGGAGGGGTGTGACTTTTCACAAGAGCCCCTGATGGTGGGGATAGGTTTGGCTCCCAGTGGACACCAGGTGCTATTCCAAGACAGTCCACGGATGCACAGCAGCTGTACCTAAGGGACAGGTAACTGGAAAGGCACAGTAGGTGGATACAGCTGATACAGGCAGGCACGGCAGGAAGACAGGAACCACTGATGAAGGGTTTGGCAGATATACCAATTGGCACGGCAGTTGCAGATTGGACCGGCTGTTGTACAGACTGGCACGCCAGGTGCAGGCAGGTCCTGCTGCTATATAAATTGGCACAGCAGGTGCAGGCATGTCCGGCTGTAGTACAAACTGGCAAGGCAGGTACTGGCACAGAGGTTAAGGACGGACAGATACTAGCAGTACTAGTGGGAATAAATGGACAGGAACCTGAAAGGTAGCAGGCATGTAGGAACTAACTAATAACATTGCACAGGCACCTCCATGCAGGTGGAGGTGTCTAAAATAATAAGTGTCTGGGGACACTTTAGGATGGCACGCACAGCCCCTTTGAGGAGGGAGCACACCTGCGCTTGTCCTATGCACAGTGCTAAGGGATCTGCACACGGTGCGCATACCCCTGGCACTAACCAAAGAGGATGGCGGTCATAGCGGTGAGTTAAGTGGGCACCTATTGTTATAGGGGAACTCAGATTATTGTGACTGTCAAAGGGGCACACAGAGGGCATTACTTTCTAGGGGGCAAAATGTGGGCACTGTTTTCTATGGCATTTGCACATGGCATTACTATATTCTAGAGGGTTGTTTTACCATTTAGAGGGCACACAGAACCATGCAGCAGTGGCTTATCAGCAGGATCAGGGGACAGTGCAGTAAATGTGAGAAGTCAAGTGTGTCTTTGTTGTAATCTCTGCAGCCGAGTCCTGACTGGAGAAGTTATCAGTCTGGGCCAGATGGAAAAGATCGGAAAAGTGAACGATTCCATCAGAAAGAACATACCGTATTTTTCGGACTATAAGACTCACCGGACCATAAGACTCACCCCAAATTTTCAGGAGAATAGGAAAAAAAAATGTGTCAAATGGGGGTCCATCTTACAGTCCAAATTCAGCTTACAGGAGGGGATTGGCACAGGTGGAGGAGTGGTCACAAGGGATCGTGGTCAAAGGGGTTGTACGGTGGTCCAGGCTGGTGCGGTGGCCTCCGGTAAATCCCATCTCAGGCTGGTGCGGCGGTGGTGCTCTGGGGTTCCCAGTGGTTCTGCCGGTATTTTGTGACAGGTTCGGCTGTGGGGCTTCGCCGGCATTTTGCGATAGGTGTGGTGGTGGTGTTGCTCTGTAGTGCAGCGGGGCTCCGCCGGCATTTTGCGAGATGTGCGGCGGTGATGCTCTGTGCTGTGGCGGGGCTCCGCCATCATTTTGTGAAAGCCCAGAGCCGCAGATCCATTGGTGCGATGCGGCGGCCTCGGGGAAAATGGCTGCAGTGGGCGGCGCATGCTCAGATTGAGATCTCAATCTGAGCATGCGCCGCCCCCAGCGGCCATTTTCCCAGAGGCCACCGCATCGCAGCAATGGATCTGTGGGGGCCTCCGGGCTTTCAGAAAATGCTGGCGGAGCCCCCCACACCACAGAGCATGACCGCCGCACCAGCTTGACAAGGGAGGCTGCTTCACCCTGCAGTGTTGGACCGGGATCGCCGCCACAGTATTTTGTAAGTATATTCCGACTATAAGACGCACCCCCATTTTCCCCAAAAAATGTTTGGGAAAAAAGTGCGTCTTATAGTCCGAAAAGTACGGTAAGCTGTAAATTACTATCTGTAACTGTAATCTATTACATATTCTGCAGAACTGGTATCTACCACTATATGGTCACCATATGGCTGTAATATCCATATTGGACTTTATATAGAGATTATTTTCAGTAACGGCCTGGTCATGTGCTGAGGTTCTCCTACATCCACTATTAGGACGTGCCACCATAGTTGTAATCACTGTTAGCTGGTTAGTGGCCCACTCAGAAGTTTCACACCCCCTTGAACCAAACCCTAGCCACGCCCCTGGTCTGCCAGTGTCCCTGAAATAGGTGGCTTCATACGCCTTTAAGTGTATGAAGGCCATTAGACGTACCTTTCCATGTGTAAATCTAAAACTAGGGCCATCTGGCTTATAATAGGCATTTGTGAAATATCAGTATTCTGCTCTCATGTTCTCTTTCTTTCGTCACAGGTTTTAATATGGATTCCTCTACAACAGAGTGAGGGTGAAGAGAGAAATCGGCAGAGGAAATACAAAGAAGTGGACGTTGGCATCTTCCCCTCTTGTCCTGGGACCATTTCTGGCTTTTGAAGAAAAGTTTTATATGGATGGTAGATTGGTACAGAAGTACATAAAATGTAGAAATCTGGATCAGTGTCTTTATTTTACCATTAGAAAGAATGCTGTCTATACAGTTGGCTTTCTTTTATTCTGTGTATCAGCCATACTAGATAATGGTATTACTTGAAGTGATATCTATGGTACATGTATGAAGATATACTTAACTAGGCATGAATGATCGCCATTATTCTGGAGCTGTTCTTGCTGACTGTTACATGTATATAAGGGAGAGAAAATAATAACATAAATTCATAGTTTTGAGTTTGTCTTAGTCTTGTAGGAGCAACATTTGTCTACATATGACACACAATATGTCACATGGACAGACACAATTGTACGTAATTGTTCACAAGGAAAACAGCAATACTACTTTTTTGGTGGGGAAAGGGACATTGTTATTATCTCTCCGATAAATGACTATATACCATTATAAATGAATAAAAAAAATCAATGGAACCAAAACTTGTACTTAGCACTTACTATTATGGTACATAACATAACACTGGGCCAAAAATATATAGGGTATTATATGATCCTTTTTGAAGACAGTAAAGTGGAATCTTTTTTCTTTGATAGAAATGAGAAGCTATGTGACGTTTTACGGATGTGTCCACCCTTACTAACAAATTAACCCCTTCACCCCCGGAGCTTTTTCCGTTTTTCCGTTTTCGTTTTTCGCTACCCTCCTTCCCAGAGCCATAACTTTTTTATTTTTCCGTCAATTTGGCCGTGTGAGGGCTTATTTTTTGCGGGACGAGTTGTACTTTTGAACGACATCATTGGTTTTAGCATGTCGTGTACTAGAAAACGGGAAAAAAATTCCAAGTGCAGTGAAATTGCAAAAAAAGTGCAATCCCACACTTGTTTTTTGCTTGGCTTTTTTGCTAGGTTCACTAAATGCTAAAACTGACCTGCCATTATGATTCTCCAGGTCACTACGAGTTCATAGACACCTAACATGACTAGGTTATTTTTCACCTAAGTGGTGAAAAAAAATTCCAAACTTTGCAAAAAACAAAACAAAACAAAATTGCGCCATTTTCCGATACTCGTAGCGTCTCCATTTTTCGTGATCTGGGGTCAGGTGAGGGCTTATTTTTTGCGTGCCGAGCTGGCGTTTTTAATGATAGCATTTTGGTGTAGATACGTTCTTTTGATCGCCCGTTATTGCATTGTAATGCAATGTCGTGGCGACCAAAAAAACGTAAATCTGGCGTTTCGAATTTTTTTCTCATTACGCCATTTAGCGATCAGGTTAATGCTTTTTTTTTATTGATAGATCGGGCGATTCTGAACGCGGCGATACCAAATATGTGTAGGTTGGGGTTTTTTTTTATTGATTTATTTTGATTGGGGCGAAAGGGGGGTGATTTAAACCTTTATATTTTTTTTATTTTTTTCACATTTTTAAAAACTTTTTTTTTTTACTTTTGCCATGCTTCTATAGCCTCCATGGGAGGCTAGAAGCAGGCACAGCCCGATCGGCTCTGCTATGCAGCAGTGATCATAAGATCGCTGCTACACAACAGATTTGCAGGTGTGCTGTGAGCGCCGACCACAGGGGGGCGCTCACAGCCACCGGCAATCAGTAACCATAGAGGTCTCAAGGACCTCTATGGTTACCTTCCTGACTCATCGCCGACCCCCGATCATGTGACGGGGGTCGGCGATGCGCTCATATCCGGCCGCACGGCCGGATGCGGTAGTTAAATGCCGCTGTCTGCGTTTGACAGCGGCATTTAACTAGTTAATAGCGGCGGGTGATCGCGATTTCACCCGCCGCTATTGCGTGCACATGTCAGCTGTAAAAAACAGCTGATATGTCGCGACTTTGATGTGCGCTCACCGCCGGAGCGCACATCAAAGCGGGGGTCCCGACATGTGACGTACTATACCGTCACATGTCGGGAAGGGGTTAAAGCTGCACTCTGAAACATGCAAGCATGGAATATATGAAATTGGAATTGCATTGCTGCTCTAGAAAATAAATTAAAAAAAAAAAAAAATGAAGATACTTAGCACATAAATTGTCCAATTAATGTGTGCCCAGCAGCCAACAACAAGGCGACTTTCTTTGCTGGGAACCTATCTAATGTGATACCGCTCCAGGGCTGAAAGCTAACAATTATATGGGTAGGTAAGACCGAGCTGTAATTAAAACCTCTATAGGCTTGATGGGTGCAGTGCTCAGTCAGAAGGCGTGTTTTACAAACATCAAAATACTGACTGTCACTTCCAATCTGAAAGAGAAGTGTGAACAGGTGCAAACTAATAGAGCCACCTTTATCTTAGTGCAACTTTGGTCACATTGCACATGCGGTCTGATCTGTGGACAGCACGGTATAGAGAAGCTGAGCAGAATATTATATAAGTTTGTGAGAAAAGATTCAGTATAACTTGTATTTTATTCACTGAAATCCTTCGTGTCTGTATGTATGAGTCCAGTTTGCGGTCCTACTAGTGACTGACAGCTATCTCTGCATGCAGTCATCCATGAAGGACTGTCAATAATAGAACAACCATTTGGACTGATGTACATACAAACATCTGGGATTTCAATGAGTATAATGCAAGTTCTACTGAAACTTTTCCCACAAAAATGTATCTTAATCTGATCGGCTCCTCCTGCTCTAAACCATCCTGCCTACAGGTCAAAGACTTTTTTCAACTTGTCAGGTTTCCTTTAAGGATTATAATCTCTCTCAGGAAAAATCAATACAATATTGCGACATGCTGGCTAAATCTTTTGTGGACTATAGTTAATTTCAAACCCAATGGGCGGCAATATATAGACCCATATAATATCAATGTCTGGGGACTGAATATCATAAAATCATTATTTTTTTCTTTAATGCGGGTCATCTCACTCCACGTATATTGGGATATGTCAACCTAAGAGAAAGACAATAATTATAACATCAATAGCCGTGTTCTAATCCTGGTGCTTCATAAATATGATTTTACCGCCTTTGATAACCTTTTCTCCAGCCCCCATTAGATTCCCAGGGACTGCAGTGCTTGGGCCGGCAGCTGTGTTTGACAGCCACCAGCCTAATTTGTTCTTCTTTTGTGACCACACACATGCAGTACTCACTACTGAACGCTGAGGCTCATGCAGTGAAAGATTACGTCCTGACCACAGTGCCAGCATCAGGATGTACCTTGTGGGTGGAGTTAGAGCATGATTTGTACGGCCCCCGAAGGATGGCATAAATATCCAAAAGGCCATTGGCAGAACAAAAGGTTCCCCATCCCTATTTTAAGCCTCACCATATGTTCCTGTATTTGGTTTCCAGCTGACCATTTGTATGTCTAACCCTAAACTTACCTGACTGAATTTAATTGTGATGTCACCACATCTTACTTGTGTGATGCCACAGATGGGAGCGACATGACTGAAAGGCTTCCTCCCATCTGCAGTTGGGTATAATTGAATAGTGCTTGTGAAAACAGGTAACTTTCCATGTAGATATTAAAATTTGCCCCTGTTCTCCTGCTAATATATATTTTTTATTAGTGATCATTTACATGGAGATCGGCTACAGCGGCTATATATCAGTGGTGGCCAAATATGCGAAGCGCTTGCAAGCTGCGGCATAGTGATCTTGTAAGCACTGCCCTGAGGCTTTCCAAGATTGCTGGAGCGCACTGATAGTTTCTGATAGCAGCCGGCTTCAGTATCAGGAGTGGACAGTCCTGGCCAGCACAGGAACGATGCTGCCTAGCCAAACTGTCACTCAATCATGGGCGCATCCCCCCAGAATCAGGAAGTTGGGGGCAGAGAAATGCTGCAGTTGTAAAACTAAACCATGGAAATAATCCATGCAGATATGTTAGGGATCTAATGTTAATGTAACTCTATAATTCGGCATCAATGGTGCCACATTCTTTTGAAGTAATTTCATTCAATTAATACTGTTGTTTCTAAACAAAATTCCTTTTCAGTTTTCAAACTAAATGTTGCAGATCAGCAAATTTTTAGATTAAAGAGAACAATAAATATTGTTGGATAAAAGGTTTTTATTATTCAGCCTGAAGTTTTATGAGAGCACAAAAATCTGCAAAGTAAATCAGATATATTTATTAACATATTAAATTGCTTTATAAACAAATATAGTTATAAAGAAACAGAAACATGTCAGAACATGGTTAAAAATGATAATAAAAGAAACTGTGAGATGTTATTTGTTAGAAAGTTTGCTTAAAATAAGTCTTACGGAAGCAGTGAACCAGGATGCAGTTACAAGTGTTTACCATTAGATGGCACTAAGCTATAACAATAACTGCAGAGCAAAGGCGTGAGATATTCAATACAGTCAGCGATGTTGCTTAGGGTTCTTCAGATTCCGGAGCCCAAGCCACAAAGTACATGGCTCCCCATACTATCCCCCTTTCAATACGTAAAACATGATCTATACATATAAAATTATGCATTACTGCAAACCCTAAAACACACGCCCTACATAGACCAATATTACCAAACTTACTACTATACAAGACCAAAATAATACAGCTACATGTCCACAATGTCCACTAGCATTAACACTACACAGTGAATACATAATACTATAATAAGACCATTGCCGGTACATAAAAAAAGAAATAAAAAATACTATAAAACAAATTACCCCAATACTGTGACCATATTGTAGTGTATACTAGTCACCACTAAGATATCCTTCCACATAATGACTGAAATACGTCAAGATATTATTTAGAGGCGGATCTAGGTTTTCCTAGATTTTGGGGAAAAAATTCTATTTGGCGGTGCCGTCTTATACACCGCATAAGCGTTTTGAGCAGTTGTCGTGTGATCACGCATATGCGATTTGCATACTTAGTCATATTGCCAACTAGTTGTTCTTCCTAATTCTCTCATTGTTCAGTGGAAAACTACAGGCCCTGCTTCATTGAGAGAAGCAGAAAGATAAGCTTGCTGGCAGGTGACCGCAAGTATGAAAATCACATATCTGGTCACATGATGACAGGTGGAACCGGTAAGCAGAACCAAAACCTAAGTGACCATATTACATGCTGTATTTGGAATGTCACAATTGCATTATTAATGCTCCTAACATAAATACAGATGTAACAATCCTTGGCACAATACTTTATTAACATAGCGATATATCAAGTTATCTGGCAAGATATGGATTGCTATATGTGTACAGAATCAGAACCAATAATAGTGCAGAAATACAGCACCAGAACAACCATCAGTACTGGAATACATCGCAAGAACCATCATCAGAACATGAATACATCAACAGAACCACCATCGGTACATGAATACATTGTCAAGCTCAGTACAGCGATCAATTGTAATATCAGGTCAGCACCATATACAATTATTTTGCATGCACCTACAACTCCCAGGATGTCCTTAACCCCTTAACACCCAATGACATGCAGTGTCTGGCGATAAGCCAGCAACTTTTCCGGCACATGACATCTGATCTGATCAGCTGTCTTGTGCCCCTAACAGCCACGGGTGGAATTACGATCCATCTGCGGTTGTTAACATATTAAATGCTGCTGTCAATCTCTGACAGCGGCATTTAACATGCACGCGCTGGAAGTGTGTCAAAAACCACCCCCATTGGCGCCCGTGTCTCATGACAGTGGATTGAGGATAGGTTGGCATGACATCCTGGGGTCTGCAGCCCTGTGGTTGTCATAGCCAAATTACTATGAGCACCGCCCAGCGGTCAGCGCTTATAGCAAGTGAGCATTTCTGCTACATAGAGCTGTGCTGCAGCCCTGCTCTTTGTAGAACAAGCGATCAGAGTGTTTCAAGTGGGGTACCACAAGGTTCTGTCCTGTCCCCAGTGCTGTTCAATATTTTTCTAAATGTTCTACACCATGTTCCAAATTATTATGCAAATTATATTTTTCTCGGAGTCTCCTAAATGGTCGATGCAAATGACAGTCAGTCTAATAAAAGTCATCATCCGTTAGAGTATACATCGAATTTTATTGAAGAAACCTCCCAATGATAACAGTATAATCTCCAAAATGAATAAAAACTCCAAATGCATTGTTCCAAGTTATTAGGCACAGTAGAATTTCTAATAGTGTTGAGCGATACCTTCCGATATTTGAAAGTATCGGTATCGGATTGTATCGGCCGATATCCGAAAAGTATCGGATATCGCCGATACCCGATACCAATACAAGTCAATGGGACACAAATATCGGCAGTGATCCTGGATGGTTCCCAGGGTCTGAAGGAGAGGAAACTCTCCTTCAGGCGCTGGGATCCATATTCATGTGTAAAATAAAGAATAAAAATAAAAAATAGGGATATACTCACCCTCTGACGCGCCCTGGTTGTAACCGCTGCAACCGGCAGCCTCCGTTCCTAAGAATGAGCGAGTGAAGGACCTTCGATAACGTCGCGGTCACGTGAGCGGTTACGCGACCAATCACAAGACCGCGACGTCATCGCAGGTCCTTCACTCGCTCATTCTTAGGAACGGAGGCTGCCGGTTGCAGAGGTTACAACCAGGGCGCGTCAGAGGGTGAGTATATCCCTATTTTTTATTTTTATTCTTTATTTTACACATGAATATGCTTCCCAATCCCGATTCCCGATATCGCAAAAATATCGGAACTCGGTATCAGAATTCCGATACCGCAAATATCGGCCGATACCCGATACTTGCGGTATCGGAATGCTCAACACTAATTTCTAAACATTTGATATGTTTTGAAGAACTGAAAATGCTCATTTGTGGAATTTTCAGCATTAGGAGGTCACATTCACTGAACAAAAAAGCTATTTAACACCAAAACATCCTAACAGGCCAAGTTACATGTTAACATTGGAACCCTTCTTTGATATCGCCTTCACAATTCTTGCATCCATTGAACTTGTGAGTTTTTGGAGAGTTACTGCTTGTATTTCTTTGCATGAAGTCAGAATAGCCTCCCAGAGCTGCTGTTTTGATGTGAACTGCCTCCCACCCTCATAGATCTTTTGCTTGATGATACTTCAAAGGTTCTCTATAGGGTTGAGGTCAGGGGAAGATGGTGGCCACACCACGAGTTTATCTCCTTTTATGCCCATAGCAGCCAATGACTCAGAGGTATTCTTTGCAGCATGAGATGGTGCATTGTCAGCATGAAGATGATTTTGCTCCTGAAGGCAAGTTTCTGCTTTTTATACCATGGAAGAAAGTTCAGTCAGAAACTCTATATACTTTGCAGTGGTCATTTTCACACCTTCAGAAACCTTAAAGGGCCCTACCAGCTGTTTCCCCATGATTACGGCCCTAAAACATGACTCCTCCACCTCCTTGCTGACGTCGCAGCCTTGTTGGGACATGGTGGCCATCCACCAACCATCCACTACTCCATCCATTTGGACCATCCAGGGTTGCTCGACACTCGTCAGTAAACAAGACTGTAAATTAGTCTTCATTTATGTCTGGGCCCACTGCAACCATTTCTGCTTGTGAACACTGTTTAGAGGTGGCCGAATAGTAGGTTTATGAACCAAAGCAAGCCTTTGAAGGATCCTACACCTTGAGGTTCGAGGGACTCCAGAGGCACCAGCAGCTTCAAATATCTGTTTGCTGGTTTGTAATGGCTTTTTAGCAGCTGCTCTCTTAATCCGATGAAGTTGCCTGGCAGAAACCTTCCTCATTATGCCTTTATCACACATCTGCTCAGATTCAGCCACAAAACTCTTAACAGTACGATGATCACGCTTAAATGTTCGGGAAATATCTAATGTTTTCATCCCTTGACCAAGGCATTGCACTATTTGATGCTTTTTGGCAGCAGAGAGATCCTTTTTCTTTCCCATATTACTTGAAAACTGTGGCCTGCTAAATAATGTGGAACATCATTTTTAAGTAGTTTTCCTTTAACTAGAATCACCTGGAAAACTAATTATCACATGTGTTTAAGATTGATTTCAGTGATCCATTGAGCCCTGAGACACAATAACCATCCATGAGTTTATTTGAAAAACAAAACAATTAAATCTGTGTGACACTTACATCCAATTTGCATAATAATTTGGAGCACAGTGTAGATAACGGAACTGAAGGTAAAAAAAAATCACATTTGCAGATGATGCAAAGCTAGGAGGGATAGCTAAAGGTACCTTCACATTAAGCGACGCTGCAGCGATAGCGACAACGATGCCGATCGCTGCAGCGTCGCTGTTTGATCGCTGGAGAGCTGTCACACAGACCGCTCTCCAGCGACCAACGATGCCGAGGTCCCCGGGTAACCAGGGTAAACATCGGGTTACTAAGCGCAGGGCCGCGCTTAGTAACCCGATGTTTACCCTGGTTACCAGCGTTAAATGTAAAAAAAACAAACAGTACATACTTACATTCGCGTCCCCCGGCGTCCGTTTCCTGCACTGCCACTGACTGAGCGCCGGCCCTAACAGCAGAGCGGTGACGTCACCGCTGTGCTGTAGTTTCACTTTCACTTTACGGCGCTCAGTCAGTGTGGGAAGCAGACGCCGGGGGACGCGAAGGTGAGTATGTACTGTTTGTTTTTTTACATTTTACACTGGTAACCAGGGTAAACATCGGGCCCTGCGCTTAGTAACCCGATGTTTACCCTGGTTAACAGTGTAAAACATCGCTGGTATCGTTGCTTTTGGTGTCAAACACGATGATACACGCCGGTCTGACGACCAAATAAAGTTCTGAACTTTGTTCAACGACCAGCGATATCACAGCAGGATCCTGATCGCTGCTGCGTGTCAAACTAAACGATATCGCTAGCCAGGACACTGCAACGTCACGGATCGCTAGCGATATCGTTTAGTGTGAAGGTACCTTAACACTAGAGAAGACAAAGAATTCAGAAGGACCTAGATAAGCTTGAACAATGGGCAGCGGCTAATAGAATGGTATTTAACAGGGAGAAATGCAAGATTCTACATCTGGGCAAGAAAAATGAAAATTACATCTATAGAATGGGAGGAATAGAACAAAGCAACAGCATGTATGAAAAAGACTTGGGTATACTAATGGAGCGCCCCCACGTAGTAGGGCAGTGGGGTACTCGGTACCGGGTCAATCTCTCTCTCAATTCTGGGGATGTCACGGTGGCCCAACCCGGTCCGTGGCCCTTTGAGGGGCGCCCAATTAAAGGTGTAGTTTGTCTGGTGTTCGTGACGCCACCTGTGGTACTCGGTCACGGTGACAGACGCTGCTTAGGGGTCTGCTGGGGTGATGGAATGGCAGCTAGATGGTATACCTTCCCACAGGTGAAGTAGGTCCCCAGGGCTTCCCAGATGTGTAGGTGGTGATGGTGTAATGCCTATGTAAGGCGCAGTGAATAACGAGGACACAAAGGTTGCAGTCTCTTTACCTTTTACGTCCACAGTCCAGAGTACCGTTCACAGGGCAGGCAGAATCCAGCCGGTCCGAAGGCACATCCAGAGTTCCCTTAATCAGGTGGAAATCAGTAGCCTTCCTACTAGCGCCTGTGTGTTGTAGTACCTCCCTGCTGAGCACCACGGGATAGTCCTCACAACTTTCATGGATGTTTCTGATCTTCTCTCTCTCTCTGTCCCCCAGATGGTATGGATAGGACAACCCGTATGACTGGGTAGGCCTGGAGCTTATTTATAGGGACCCTAGTGTCGCCCCTCTCCCACAATTTGTCTCCGTGTCTTCTTAGGTATTAAGGTCGGGCAGCCAACTTGGAATTGACTGTCCTGCCAGTCTCTGAAGTAATACGTAGAGTCAATTACTCCCTCGGTGTTCCGGCTACGCGCCTCAGAAGGAGGCTGCCGATCTTGGGGCAGAACTCCCCCTGGTATTCTCTCCTTGTGCTGTGACTTCGTTTCTCACTCTCCACAATACACTTCGCTTTGTGTCCTTTCTTAGGATGCTGCCGCAATGGGTGCAGGCGCAGCTCCGTAACGTTCTATCTCGTGCTTGGCCTCTGTCAGGATCCCACCCCTGACGGACCCTCTGTCTGCAGCTTAGATGTTCCTCCTGCTCCCCCTGTCTGCCTGGCAGGTCCTCTCTGGGTCGAACCCAGGTAGCTTCTCTCTCACTTCCTATACAACCCACCAGTTTTACCTGTGTGTGAGGATAGAAGCAAGGCTCCCCCTAGTGGACTGGAGTGTGAAGTGCAGTGTGTGATTTGTGATACCTGATCAGGTGAACTCCTTTAGTACCATCAGACGTAACATCACTCCCCCTGGTGGGAGAGCAACATTACTGCAACGACCAGGACTCTCGGGCGCTGCACTAATAGATTACAGACTGCACATGAGTCAACAGTGTGATGCAGCAGCAAAAATGGCAAACACAATTCTAGGATGTATTAAGAGAAGCTTAAAGTCTACATCACGTTAAGTAATTATCCCCTCCTTGGTCAGGCCTCATCTGGAATGCTGTGTTCAGTTCTGGGCACCACATTTTGAAAAAGACAAAGCAAAATCTATGTTCTGAATGTAAATAGCACAGATGATACCACTGACAATTAATCGTAATAAAGCAAAAGTGGATATTATAAAACGTAACTTTTAATAATTTAAAGCAACATAAAAACCAGTCACCCGAGTGAAAACACAAGCTGGAGTAAAGTCTCAACCATATAGTATGATGGCTATAGAGACTGATAGACCCCTAATAGGATTTAAAGATTCCGACTGCCATAATGCTTGCGAAATCAATATAGCTAAGGTATGATATATAAGGAAACTGTAAAACAAATCACTCTTGTAAAGCAGTATCAATTTCCATACTCTTAGTCGCATGTACAGACAGTGGCTAACTGATAGCAGTTATAGCAGATAATGTAAGCAATGCTCACTAATACTTATTAAAAGATGGAAAAGGAACAATCTCACCAATTCCAAAAAGAGGGTGTCGGAGCACCAGATATTCTCTGGTCAGGGGATAATCCGGGAAATGAAGAGATGACAATCCCTATGTCAATCCCTATAGGGCTACCGATAGGTTATCCCCAAAGCTCCTGCCCTTACAAGGGCAGTCCACATCTACCCCTGCACACACATGCCTGTTATGGTTCTCAATGGCAAGAGAACATAGCCCAGCAAACATACGAACTAGCTCTTGGAAGGATGGAAACTAAACTGACCATGAACTAAACCTGCCGCACAACTAACAGTAGCCGGGTAGCGTAGCCTGCGTTTTATCCCTAGACGCCCAGCACCGGCCGGAGGACTAACTAATCCTGGCAGAGGAAAATATAGTCCTGGCTCACCTCTAGAGAAATTTCCCCGAAAGGCAGACAGAGGCCCCCACAAATATTGGCGGTGATTTTAGATGAAATGACAAGCGTAGTATGAAAATAGGTTTAGCAAAATTGAGGTCCGCTTACTAGATAGCAGGAAGACAGAAAGGGCACTTTCATGGTCAGCTGAAAACCCTATCAAAATACCATCCTGAAATTACTTTAAGACTCTAGTATTAACTCATAACATCAGAGTGGCAATTTCAGATCACAAGAGCTTTCCAGACACAGAAACGAAACTACAGCTGTGAACTGGAACAAAATGCAAAAACAAACAAGGACTAAGTCCAACTTAGCTGGGAGTTGTCTAGCAGCAGGAACATGCACAGAAAGGCTTCTGATTACAATGTTGACCGGCATGGAAGTGACAGAGGAGCAAGGCTAAATAGCGACTCCCACATCCTGATGGAAACAGGTGAACAGAGAGGATGATGCACACCAGTTCAATTCCACCAGTGGCCACCGGGGGAGCCCAAAATCCAATTTCACAACAGTACCCCCCCCTCAAGGAGGGGGCACCGAACCCTCACCAGAACCACCAGGGCGATCAGGATGAGCCCTATGAAAGGCACGGACCAAATCGGAGGCATGAACATCAGAGGCAGTCACCCAAGAATTATCCTCCTGACCGTATCCCTTCCATTTGACCAGATACTGGAGTTTCCGTCTGGAAACACGGGAGTCCAAGATTTTTTCCACAACGTACTCCAACTCGCCCTCAACCAACACCGGAGCAGGAGGCTCAACGGAAGGCACAACCGGTACCTCATACCTGCGCAATAATGACCGATGAAAAACATTATGAATAGAAAAAGATGCAGGGAGGTCCAAACGGAAGGACACAGGGTTAAGAATCTCCAATATCTTGTACGGGCCGATGAACCGAGGCTTAAACTTGGGGGAAGAAACCCTCATAGGGACAAAACGAGAAGACAACCACACCAAGTCCCCAACACAAAGCCGAGGACCAACCCGACGCCGGCGGTTGGCAAAAAGCTGAGTCTTCTCCTGGGACAACTTCAAATTGTCCACTACCTGCCCCCAAATCTGATGCAACCTCTCCACCACAGCATCCACTCCAGGACAATCCGAAGATTCCACCTGACCAGAAGAAAATCGAGGATGAAACCCCGAATTACAGAAAAAGGGAGACACCAAGGTGGCAGAACTGGCCCGATTATTGAGGGCAAACTCCGCTAAAGGCAAAAAAGCAACCCAATCATCCTGATCTGCAGACACAAAACACCTCAAATATGTCTCCAAGGTCTGATTCGTCCGCTCGGTCTGGCCATTAGTCTGAGGATGGAAAGCAGACGAGAAAGACAAATCTATGCCCATCCTAGCACAGAATGCTCGCCAAAATCTAGACACGAATTGGGTACCTCTGTCAGAAACGATATTCTCCGGAATACCATGCAAACGGACCACATTTTGAAAAAACAGAGGAACCAACTCGGAAGAAGAAGGCAACTTAGGCAGGGGAACCAAATGGACCATCTTAGAGAAACGATCACACACCACCCAGATGACAGACATCTTCTGAGAAACAGGAAGATCCGAAATAAAATCCATCGAGATGTGCGTCCAGGGCCTCTTCGGGATAGGCAAGGGCAACAACAATCCACTAGCCCGAGAACAACAAGGCTTGGCCCGAGCACAAACGTCACAAGACTGCACGAAGCCTCGCACATCTCGAGACAGGGAAGGCCACCAGAAGGACCTTGCCACCAAATCCCTGGTACCAAAGATTCCAGGATGACCTGCCAACGCAGAAGAATGAACCTCAGAAATGACTTTACTGGTCCAATCATCAGGAACAAACAGTCTACCAGGTGGGCAACGATCAGGTCTATCCGCCTGAAACTCCTGCAAGGCCCGCCGCAGGTCTGGAGAAACGGCAGACAATATCACTCCATCCTTAAGGATACCTGTAGGTTCAGAATTACCAGGGGAGTCAGGCTCAAAACTCCTAGAAAGGGCATCCGCCTTAACATTCTTAGAACCCGGCAGGTAGGACACCACAAAATTAAACCGAGAGAAAAACAACGACCAGCGCGCCTGTCTAGGATTCAGGCGTCTGGCGGACTCAAGATAAATTAGATTTTTGTGGTCAGTCAATACCACCACCTGATGTCTAGCCCCCTCAAGCCAATGACGCCACTCCTCAAAAGCCCACTTCATGGCCAAAAGCTCCCGATTCCCAACATCATAATTCCGCTCGGCGGGCGAAAATTTACGCGAGAAAAAAGCACAAGGTCTCATCACGGAGCAATCGGAACTTCTCTGCGACAAAACCGCCCCAGCTCCGATTTCAGAAGCGTCGACCTCAACCTGAAAAGGAAGAGCAACATCAGGCTGACGCAACACAGGGGCGGAAGAAAAGCGGCGCTTAAGCTCCCGAAAGGCCTCCACAGCAGCAGGGGACCAATCAGCAACATCAGCACCCTTCTTAGTCAAATCAGTCAATGGTTTAACAACATCAGAAAAACCAGCAATAAATCGACGATAAAAGTTAGCAAAGCCCAAAAATTTCTGAAGACTCTTAAGAGAAGAGGGTTGCGTCCAATCACAAATAGCCTGAACCTTGACAGGATCCATCTCGATGGAAGAGGGGGAAAAAATATATCCCAAAAAGGAAATCTTTTGAACCCCAAAAACGCACTTAGAACCCTTCACACACAAGGAATTAGACCGCAAAACCTGAAAAACCCTCCTGACCTGCTGGACATGAGAGTCCCAGTCATCCGAAAAAATCAAAATATCATCCAGATACACAATCATAAATTTATCCAAATAATCACGGAAAATGTCATGCATAAAGGACTGAAAGACTGAAGGGGCATTTGAAAGACCAAAAGTCATCACCAAATACTCAAAGTGGCCCTCGGGCGTATTAAATGCGGTTTTCCACTCATCCCCCTGCTTAATTCGCACCAAATTATACGCCCCACGAAGATCTATCTTAGAGAACCACTTGGCCCCCTTTATGCGAGCAAACAAATCAGTCAGCAGTGGCAACGGATATTGATATTTAACCGTGATTTTATTCAAAAGCCGATAATCAATGCACAGCCTCAAAGAGCCATCTTTCTTAGCCACAAAGAAAAAACCGGCTCCTAAGGGAGATGACGAAGGACGAATATGTCCCTTTTCCAAAGACTCCTTTATATATTCTCGCATAGCAGCATGTTCAGGCACAGACAGATTAAATAAACGACCCTTAGGGTATTTACTACCCGGAATCAAATCTATGGCACAATCGCACTCCCAGTGCGGAGGTAATGAACCAAGCTTAGGTTCTTCAAAAACGTCACGATATTCAGTCAAGAATTCAGGAATCTCAGAGGGAATAGATGATGAAATGGAAACCACAGGTACGTCCCCATGCGTCCCCTTACATCCCCAGCTTAACACAGACATAGCTTTCCAGTCAAGGACTGGGTTATGAGATTGCAGCCATGGCAATCCAAGCACCAACACATCATGTAGGTTATACAGCACAAGAAAGCGAATAATCTCCTGGTGATCCGGATTAATCCGCATAGTTACTTGTGTCCAGTATTGTGGTTTATTGCTAGCCAATGGGGTGGAGTCAATCCCCTTCAGGGGTATAGGAGTTTCAAGAGGCTCCAAATCATACCCACAGCGTTTGGCAAAGGACCAATCCATAAGACTCAAAGCGGCGCCAGAGTCGACATAGGCATCCGCGGTAATAGATGATAAAGAACAAATCAGGGTCACAGATAGAATAAACTTAGACTGTAAAGTGCCAATTGAAACAGACCTATCAAGCTTCTTAGTACGCTTAGAGCATGCTGATATAACATGAGTTGAATCACCGCAATAGAAGCACAACCCATTTTTTCGTCTAAAATTCTGCCGTTCACTTCTGGACAGAATTCTATCACATTGCATATTCTCTGGCGTCTTCTCAGTAGACACCGCCAAATGGTGCACAGGTTTGCGCTCCCGCAGACGCCTATCGATCTGGATAGCCATTGTCATGGACTCATTCAGACCCGCAGGCACAGGGAACCCCACCATAACATCCTTAATGGCATCAGAGAGACCCTCTCTGAAATTCGCCGCCAGGGCGCACTCATTCCACTGAGTAAGCACAGCCCATTTACGGAATTTCTGGCAGTATATTTCAGCTTCGTCTTGCCCCTGAGATAGGGACATCAAGGCCTTTTCCGCCTGAAGTTCTAACTGAGGTTCCTCATAAAGCAACCCCAAGGCCAGAAAAAACGCATCAACATTGAGCAACGCAGGATCCCCTGGAGCCAATGCAAAAGCCCAATCCTGAGGGTCGCCCCGGAGCAGAGAAATCACAATCCTGACCTGCTGAGCAGGATCTCCAGCAGAGCGAGATTTCAGGGACAAAAACAACTTGCAATTATTTTTGAAATTTTGAAAGCAAGATCTATTCCCCGAGAAAAATTCAGGCAAAGGAATTCTAGGTTCAGATATAGGAACATGAACAACAAAATCTTGTAAGTTTTGAACTTTCGTGGTGAGATTATTCAAACCTGCAGCTAAACTCTGAATATCCATTTTAAACAGGTGAACACAGAGCCATTCCAGGATTAGAAGGAGAGAGAGAGAGAAAGGCTGCAATATAGGCAGACTTGCAAGAGATTCAATTACAAGCACACTCAGAACTGAGAAAAAAAAAAAAAAAAATCTTCAGCAGACTTCTCTTTTCTCTCCTTTCTCTGTCAATTAATTTAACCCTTTTTGGCCGGTCAAACTGTTATGGTTCTCAATGGCAAGAGAACATAGCCCAGCAAACATACGAACTAGCTCTTGGAAGGATGGAAACTAAACTGACCATGAACTAAACCTGCCGCACAACTAACAGTAGCCGGGTAGCGTAGCCTGCGTTTTATCCCTAGACGCCCAGCGCCGGCCGGAGGACTAACTAATCCTGGCAGAGGAAAATATAGTCCTGGCTCACCTCTAGAGAAATTTCCCCGAAAGGCAGACAGAGGCCCCCACAAATATTGGCGGTGATTTTAGATGAAATGACAAGCGTAGTATGAAAATAGGTTTAGCAAAATTGAGGTCCGCTTACTAGATAGCAGGAAGACAGAAAGGGCACTTTCATGGTCAGCTGAAAACCCTATCAAAATACCATCCTGAAATTACTTTAAGACTCTAGTATTAACTCATAACATCAGAGTGGCAATTTCAGATCACAAGAGCTTTCCAGACACAGAAACGAAACTACAGCTGTGAACTGGAACAAAATGCAAAAACAAACAAGGACTAAGTCCAACTTAGCTGGGAGTTGTCTAGCAGCAGGAACATGCACAGAAAGGCTTCTGATTACAATGTTGACCGGCATGGAAGTGACAGAGGAGCAAGGCTAAATAGCGACTCCCACATCCTGATGGAAACAGGTGAACAGAGAGGATGATGCACACCAGTTCAATTCCACCAGTGGCCACCGGGGGAGCCCAAAATCCAATTTCACAACACATGCCCTGCACTCTCCCTGTTTTGTCGTCCCGACGCGTTTCTTGCAAGCTAAATCTTCAGGGGACTTGCTTGTATAAGGAGATAAAGTGCCTATGTGCTAGGAAAGGAGGGACAAAAAGTCCTGCCACCCTCTATGCTGTCCTGCAGAGAATGGTGAAGGCGTAGGGCCGGTATTAAATAGGAACCGGAATGTGAAAAAAACCCACAGACACCGCTTCCTATAGGGCAGTAGAAATCACATGGCAGCTGAGAATAATCAAGGTGTTGTCAAAAACGATAATACATGGGAGGCTTACTGTCACGTGGCAACGTTCTGTATGCGATCTGTATACTGCATAATACGAACGTTATGTAGCGCTATAATCGCATTATAATGCAGGAGGCAAGTAAGACTCGCCATGTGTGTGAAGTCACACGCCGAACACCATGCGGAAATCTTGCATGGATAAACAATACAGGCACTTCCCGTCATGCGCACTAGTAAAGGAAATAGCCGCTGCCTAGCAACGGGGACTACGGGCTGTAAGCCAGTGGCGTTATTAATATAAAGCAGATCGGCGTTAAACATAGTGTGGTAAGTATTAGGGGAGGATAAAGAATCCTTACCCCAACAGAGAATCCGAAACAGGCGTCATATATTAAAAAGGATTACTATGAGAAAGAGCGCTGACCGGAAGTGACCGTAACCATGCAACCTGGACATGACTGTAAACACAACAGGGAGCTATGGAGGCGACTAATATAAGGCAGATAGAAGCTTCAAAAATATGCGATAAGTGTTGGGGAAGCGTGTAAAATACCCACCACAGCGCAAAACCAAAGACAAACGCCGTATATTAGAAAGGCTTCATATAAAATAATGCGCTGACCGGAAGTAACCGTAACCAAGCAACCTGGAGGTAACTGTAAACCCAATTAGGCGCAAATGGAAGCCACAGCGCATATTAAAGAGCAGCAGGTACAGAAAATACATGAAAAAAAGAAAAAGAAGCTATGAAGTATATACACATGATTGTAACACAGTTATGAACAGTATCTGTAGATCAAAACGGCGTGTTTAATAACATGCTCACAACTGCATATAGTATATGCCATGTGATAAGAATAAAGCCCAATAACAAAATTGCTATGATAAGCATATGTTTAATGCTTATTAGTCCAGCGAATCCCATAACAGAAATGGGTGACTACAAAAAAGGATTTAGGCATAATCGAATAATAATGACTGTGTGATACCGAAAATCAACTACAATAAAGAGGCACAAGGGAATTATTCAGATGAAACAGCTATAGTTGATTTGATCATTCAGGCCATATGGGCTCACAGTATTTAAATAGAAAATCCATTTGGCCTCTCGCTGCAGCAGCAATTGGTCCCAGTTACCCCCCCGTATAGGTTTTGTCACCTTCTCGATGGCCATGAACTTGAGATGCTTAGATTGGCCGTTATGTATGTTATTAACATGCCGAGAGATAGGGGTGTCTCTCCCATGCTCCACATCACCAATGTGTTTTCCAACTCTTCGCTTAAATTCTCTGATGGTTTTTCCAACGTATTCAATACCACAGGAACAAGATGCCTTGTAAACAACCCCTTTAGTACTGCAATTTATAAATTGTTTGATATTGTAGCTCTTGCCTGTGACATTGCTCACAAAATTATTCCCTGTATCAATGTATTGACAGGCTGTACAGTGTCCACACTTGTAACAACCCGTTACATTACTCCTGAGCCAGGTTTCATTTGCAGGGCTAGTAAAATGACTATGAACAAGTCTGTCATTAAGCGAACGAGCCTTTTTGTAGTGATTGCAGGGGTGTCACTGAGGTACTGTGAGATATCTGAATCCATCTCTAGGACAGACCAATGTTTTTTAATGATCTGTCTTACATGAGTGGCACCATTATCAAAGGTGGTAATAAAACGTACCACATCATGGTCCTGTGTTTTAATGGTGGGATTCAGTAATGCTGTTCTGTCTCTACTCTTAGCCTCCTGATAGGGGTTATCCACCTAAAAAACTTAGGAAAGCCTGTCTTGAAAATTCCTCCTCAATTCTTTAGCATGGGATTCAAAAGTTACATCATCAGAGCAATTCCTCCGGATCCTAAGGTACTGTCCCTTAGGAATCCCCCTTTTGAGGTGCTCTGGGTGATGGCTACTCCAATGCAGGAGGGCATTAGTGGCTGTAGGCTTTTTGTAGTTAGACGTAACCAAGTTCCCATTAGCTCCCTTAGTGATTAATATGTCCAAAAAAGGCAATGAGGAGAAATCAATCACAGATGTGAAGAAAAGCCGAATGTTGTTACAATTGAGCCTATCCACAAAACCCTCAAAATCACTTATGGAGCCAGTCCAAATCAAAAAAACATCATCTATGTAACGTGTCCAGATTTCTGAAACACGATACATAGAAAAGTCACCATTTTCAGATTCGTCTCCCTAGACCACAGTCTCCTCCCACCAGCCGAGGAAGAGGTTGGCGTAGGCCGGAGCACATGGGCTGCCCATAGCCGTCCCCCTCAGCTGGTGGTAGATCCACATTTTAAAAAAGACATTGAAACACTGGAGCAAGTTCAGAGAAGAGCGACCAGGATGGTAAGCGGACTGCAAAGTATGTTCTATGAGGTACGGTAAAAGGATCTGGGAATGTTTAGCTTGCAAAAAGCTGGATAAAAGGAGACTTAATAGCTGTCTACAGATATCTGAAGGGCTGTCACAATGTAGAGGGATCATCATTATTCTCATTTGCACATGGAAACACGAGAAGCAATGGAATGAAACTGAAGGGAGAAGATATAGATTGGATATAAGAAAAATCTTTTTGGCAGTGAGGGTGATCAATGAGTGGAACAGGCTGCCACGAGAGGTGGTGTGTTCTTCAATGGAAGCCTTCAAACAAAGGCTGGACAAACATCTGTCTGAGATGGTTTAGTGAAACCTGCATTGAGCAGGGAGTTGGACACGATGACCCTTGAGGTCCCTTCCACCCCACAGAATAAAATGCAACCCCTTAGAATAAAATGCAGCCTGCTGGTAAAGTATAATGCAGCCCCCCCTCAGAGTATAATGCAGCCCCACAATCCTGCAGTATTATGGCCACTACGTACTCACTGATATAAAAAAAAAATACCTCTCCTTCTTGTTCCCCCACTGCTCTGGTCTCTGGAGAGCATCTCAGCAGCTCCACTGCCTGACACACAGGATGGTGTGCGATGAAGTGATGTCATGGGCCCTATAGGAGCCGCGTGGTGTGCCGCCATTCATGGCACGCCATTGGCTGGTGGCCCCTGTCGGAGGGGGGACCTTAGGCAGCTGCCTAGTCTGCCTACTCCTAACGCTGGCCCTGAGTTCAGGTATATACAATTTGGTGACTTACAGCTGACGTTCTCTCTGATGGAATCATTCACTTTTTCCATCTTTTCGACCTGGCCCAGACAAACATGACAACTTCTTCCAGGTCGACTTCATCTGCAGAGAGTACAACAAAGACACATTTGACTTCTCACATTTCCGTCACCATCAATTCACAACCTACACAAACACCTCATCCTGCCTGCTCTTGCTGCGTGAACAGAGACCCCAATAATTAAAAACTTGCGTCACAACTGTGATTGCCCTCCCTCAAAAATGCTGCAGAGATTGTGTGCCAGATGGAAGGATAGAGAGTATTAATAAAAACAAACAATGCCCCCCAATTAAATCAAATAATGTCCTAAGTACCCACACAGCTCCGTATATACTGTATCATGCCCCCCCAGCTCCCTATGAATTGCATTATGCTCCCAGCAACCCCTTATACACCGTATTATGCCCCCACAGCTCCCAATGTTACAGCTCCCCAGGGGTAACAATGTTTTGAACTTTTGACTTTCAGGCTCCATATCTCACCATCCACTTCTGCTTTGAACGTGAGACTGCCATCATTTATAGACAATCATCTTGGATATCTCACATAAATTTGACTTGCAACTATTTACCATCTGATTAGTTATGCAGAATTTTGTCATGTCACTGCATTGTTGCGGTTTTAAATTTTTATTCTTTTGTTAGTATTTTGCAAATCCACATTTGGCTTTCAGCACTGCCTGAATCCCTCTGAGCATGCTCTTGATCATATTCAAGCATGTGTCGACTTCAGGTCTTTTCTACACGTTCCCAAAGTTGGTGCATACTGGTCATCTCACTTATGTGTGAAAAAATGGTTGCATCATTCCCAAGAAGACTCATGGCTGTGCAGCTCAAAAGGGTGCTTCTACTCAATACTGAGCAAAGGGTCTGAATACTTATGACCATGTGACATTTCAGTTTTTCTTTTTTAATAAATTTGCAAAAATAACAAAATTTCTGTTTTTTGCAGTCAAGATGGGGTGCAGAGTGTACATTAATGAGAAAAAACTGAACTAGTCATTTTTATATTTTAAATATTACAAAAAGGAAAATGAGCTAATGCAAAAGTTTGGGCACCCTTGGAGATTTGTGCGCTCAAATAACTTTGACCAAGGTTTCAGATCTTAATTAGCCTTTAGGATTATGGTTTGTTCACTATAATCGTTAGGAAAGGTCAGATAGCGCAAATTTTCTAGCTTTATAAAAACCCAACCTCCTCTAACCTTGTGCCAAAAAACAGAAGCCATGGGTTTGTCTAAGAAACTGCCTAGCACTCTGAAAATGGTGGAGGCCCACAAAGCAGGAGAAAGGTATATGAAGATAGCAAAGTATTTTCAAGTTGCCCTTTCCTCAGTTTGAAATGTAATGAAGACATGGCAGTAACAGGAACAGTGATAAAGTCTGGAAGACCAAGCAAAATTTCAGTGAGATCTGCTTGTAGGATTGCTAGACAGGCAAATCAGAACCTCCGGTTGAATGAAAAATACCTTTTAAAAGAGTTAGCAGATTCTGAAGTTGTGGTACGTTGTTCTGCTGTTCAGTGACACCTACACAAATATGGCCTTCATGGAAGAGTCATCAGAAGAAAACATCTCCTGTGTAGTGATGGGCGAACCCCCCGATGTACGGGATCAGCGGGTTTGCCCGAGTTTTTCTGTAAAGTTCAAGTTCGGGGCCGGAGATGACGCGAACTTGCGTCCAAACCCTGATTTTGGACTTTACAGATATAGGATGGGGCGGGGGGGGCTGTAAAATAAAGCATAAAATTAATAATAAACATTATAATTATACTTACCTGTCCAGCGATGCGTCCTCCTGTCCCGCTGTCTCCCGGCCGCATCTGCTTCCGGGGCCGCTCATTACCTTCCGGCGGTATTCACTGCTCTCGGCAGTCTTCAGCTTTACCGGCAGTGTTCGTGCAGTAGAGGGAAGAGTGGATTCAATGAAATTTCATCAAATTCTTGATGGAAACATAACACCATCTGCAAAAAAAAAATCTGAAGTTGAAAAGAGGATGTCTTCTACAAATGGATAATAATCCTAAACATACTTCAAAATCCACAATAGACAACCTCAAAAGGCGCAAGCTGAAGGTTTTACAATGGACCTCACAGTCCCTTGATCTGAACATCACTCAAAATATGTGGCTAGAGCTCCAAATAGCAGTGCATGCAAGACAACCCAGGAATCTCACAGAACTGGAAGACTTTTCCAAGGAAGAATGCATGAAAATCCCTCAGACACGAAATGAAAAACTCTTATCTGGCTACAAAAAGTGATTACAAGCAGTGATATTTGCAAAAGGAGGTGCTAGTAGGTGCTAACCATGCAGGGTGCCCAAACTTTTGCATCAGCCCATTTTCCTTTTTGTAGTTCTTAAAAGATTTACAGTATCATCATTAATTTTAGAGATCATTTTATCTTCAACTTGCTTAACTGTTCACAATAACAGTAATTGTGATCAGGGGTGCCCAAACCTTTACATTCCACTGTATAGTATGATAGCCCCATAGCCCAATTTGATTATGATGGCCCCACAGCCCCTTTATATATACTATGATGTCTCTTAGTCCCTCTTTATATATAATATGATGACCCCACAGCCTGATCATTTGCACTCTGGCATTATTTATCTAAATTCTTATTGCAATACTTGATTCCATCAAGCCATGCATACTGATCTATATTTCACTGTTTCACATTTTGTGTGTCAGATCAGGCTTTCCGTGCTTTTTTAATATTATTATTTTTAAAATGCATCTTTAATTAAAAAAAATATATCTTTTTAACTTATTCAAAGCATATGTCTCTTTATTAACCTTAGAATTGAATTTCTCGGGTTGTGGTGTTATGATATACAAAGCTTGGGGTGGGCGGGGTTAGCTTTCTCAGCTCTGCTGCATTGCTAAGACTAAAAACTGATTGTGTCAGAACAGTGCACAAAGTAAACTATGTGATACATCATTGGATTCAGGGTCTGTTTGCCTATATCATGCTGCTCTCAGATGAGGAAGCTGAAACCTGCCTTTAAGTGAATAAAACACCGGTTATATTGAATCTTTTCTCACAAAACTATATAAATCTACTCAGCTCCTCCTCTATAATGTGGTGTCTGCAGAATGGACGGCATTTCATGGTGACAGATTTCCTTTGGGCTTTGGTGCTACAGCCACAAAATTTCTCGAAGCGGACATAGTGTACTAATATAAATGTATACAAACCTTTTAATTGGATACCTTTGCAACCTAATACAGAGAAAAGGAAAATATAATAAGCATAAGGAAAACATCATCTCTCATATCCTCCCTGTCTCACAACCCTAAACAGCTATTCATCACTTTCAATTTTCTCATCCATTCCCCAGTGCCTCCTCCCTCTCCTCTCAAGACTTTGCCTCATTCTTCAAGCCCCTCCTAACTACTCACCCTCCACCTCCAAAACCAGCTTTTCTGCCATTACGGAAGATCAACTTTCTTCTCTACTCTCCAGATCACATCTCACGACCTGTGCACTTGACCCGATGCCGTCCCTCATTCCAAACCTCACAACAGTCTTCATCTCAACCCTAACCCATCTCTTCAACCTGTCACTATCAGCTGGTGTCTTCCCCTCATGCTTCAAATATGTCTCGAACACACACACATCCTCAAAAACCACTCATTTGAACTATCCTGTGTGTCTAGCTATCACTTATGCCTCAAAACTACTGAAACACGTCTATTTTGAACTGTCCTCCCACCTATCCTCTTGCTCCCTCTTCAACCGCTTATAATCTGTCTTCTGACACCATAATTACACTGAAACTGCCCTGACTAAAGTTACTAATGACCTACTAACCGACAAATCCAAGCAACACTACTCTGTCCTCCTCCTCAGTTGACCATCCCATCTTACTACAGATTCTCTCATATCTTGGCATCACAGACTTGGCCCTATCTTGGATCTCTTCATACCTAACAGACCGGACATTCAGTGTATCCCACTCACACACCACCTCCTCAACTCGCCCCCTATTTGTTGGTGTTCCCCAAGGTTCAGTTCTAGGACCCCTGCTCTTCTCCGTCTACACCTTTGGCTTGGCACAACTCATAGAGTCCCATGGCTTTCAGTATCACCTCTATGCTGATGACACACAAATTTACTTCTCTGGACCCGATATTACCTCCTTACAAACCATAATCCCACAAAGTCTGGCTGCTATTTCATCATTCTTCTGTGCTAAATTTCTAAAACTTAACATGGATGAAACAGAATTCATCATCTTTCACTCATCTCACTATAACCCCCCAACAGACCTATCCATCAAAGTCAATCGCTGCTTACTCTCCCCAGTCCCGCAAGCTCGCCCTCATCACCTCGACTACTGCAACATCCTACTTTGTGGCCTCTCCTCTAACCCTCTTGCACACCTCCAATCTATTCTAAACTCTACTGCCCAACTAATCCACCTTTCCCCCAGCTATTCCCCGGCCTCTCCTCTTTCTCAATCCCTTCACCAGCTCCCCATTGCCCAGAGACTTCATTTCAAAACACTAACCACAGCATAGAAGCCATCTACAACCTGTCTCCTCCTTTACCTAGTCTTCTGGTACTTACCTGCATGCAACCTCCGATCCTCACAAGATCTCCTTCTTTACTCCCCTCTTATCTCCTCTTACAACGATCGGATAAAAGATTTCTCCCTTGCCTCCCCCTACTCTGGAACTCTGTAGCCCAACATATCAGACTCTCACCTACTTTGGAAACCTTCGAAAGGAACCTGAATACCTACCTGTTCCGACAAGTCTGCAATCTGCAGTAAACCTCATTCCACTATACCGTTGCACAACCAGCTCTATTCTCACCTAATTCAGTGGGGAAAAAAGTATTTAGTCAGCCACCATTGGTGCAAGATGCCATGTGATGTGTAGTTGTGGCACCGTAATCCCGCACCAGTGTGGTGATGTGCATGGGAGAGGGATGGTATTGTCATGAAGAGAAGAGACAGAGATTTCTTCCAGGCATCGCATCCTCCGGAACCTGGAAGAAATCATTAACATTAAGCTTAACCCCTTAACGACCGCTTATACGCCTTTTAACGGCGGTAGTTAAGGGTACTTAAACCACAGCGCCGTTAATTAACGGCGCTGTGGAAAAAGTGTATAGTGCCCCCCAGAGTCGGATTTTCTCTGGGGGTCTTGGCTCCCGGGGGTAGCCGAGACCCCAGAGAACATGATTCGGGTCGGTTTTTACCGACCCCCAGGTTGCAACCGCCGTTATTAACCATATAACGGCGACTCCAAAAAGAAAAGCGCGATTTGCTATTTAAATTCTCTGCCCTCAGATGTGATCTCACATCAGAGGACAGAGAAATAGGTTCTCTGATCGCCCCCTGATACTTACCAGTGTCTCCCAGTGTCCCTGGATCCTCATGCTTCTCTCGGCCACTGGCATCTTCTTCCGGTAAGAAAATGGCAGACGCATTCGCAGTGCACCCGCCGAGATCTGCTGGCCGGCACCCGGCAACAATAGGAAGATTTTTCCTATTGGTTCATTTTGGTCACTGTGATAGACCCTATCACAGTGATCAAAATAAAAAAAATAGTAAATAACCCCCCACCCTTTATCACCCCATTAGTTAGGAAAAAATAATAAAATAAAGAAAATGTATTTATTTCCATTCTCCCATTAGGGATACAGTTGGGCTAAAGTGAGTTGGGCTAAGGTTAGGGCTAGGGTTGGGGCTAAAATTAGGGTTAGGGTATGTTTCCACGTTAAGGATTCGTCCAGATATTACAACATAGTGGAGGGGATTTTATGAAATCCCGTCTCCACTATGCGAGATTACACCCCATGGAAACATACCCTTAGGGTTGGGGCTAAAGCTAGGATTAGAGTTGAGATTAGGGTTAGGGTTGGGATTAGGGTTTGGGTTAGGGTTGAGATTAGGGTTAGGGTTGGGATTAGAGTTAGGGATGGGATTAGGGTTAGGTTTGTGGTTAGGGTTATGGTTGGGATTAGGGTTAGGGGTGTGTTTGGATTAGGGTTTAGGATTAGGGTTGTGATTAGGGTTATGGTTAGGGTTGGGATTAGGGTTAGGGGTGTATTGGGGTTAGGGTTATGGTTAGGGTTGGGATTAGGGTTAAGGGTGTGTTGGGGTTAGTGTTGTGATTAGGTTTATGGTTAGAGTTGTAATTAGGGTTAGGGGTGTGTTGGGGTTAGGGTTCGAGTTAGACTTGGGGGGTTTCCACTGTTTAGCTACATCAGGGGGTCTCCAAACGCGACATGGCGCCACTGTTGATTCCAGCCAAATTTGCGTTCAAAAAGTCAAATGGTGCTCCCTCCCTTCTGAGCTCTGCTGTGCACCCAAACAGTGGTTTACCCCCACATATGGGGTACCAGCATACTCAGGACAAATTGGACAACGATGTTTGGGGTCCAATTTCTCCTGTTACCCTTGGGAAAATAAAAAATTGCTGGCTAAAAAATCATTTTTGTGTAAATAAAATGATTTTTTATTTTCACGGCTCTGCGTTGTAAACTTCTGTGAAGCACTTTGGCGTTCAAATTGCTCACCGCACATCTAGATAAGCTCCATGGGGGGGTCTAGTTTCCAAAATGGGGTCACTTGTGGGGGGTTTCTACTGTTAAGGCACATCAAGGGCTCTGCAAATGCAACATGACACCTGCAGACCATTCCATCAAAGTCTGCATTCCAAAACATCACTACTTCCCTTCCGAGCCCCAACGTGTGCCCAAACAGTAGTTTTCTCCCACATATGAGGTATCAGTGTACTCAGGACAAATTGGACAACAACTTTTGGGGTCCAATTTCTCCTGGTACCCTTGGAAAAATAAAAAGCATCTGGGGGTTCAAAGTGCTCACTACACATCTAGACAAGTTCCTTAAGGGATCTAGTTTCCAAAATGGTGTCACTTGTGGGGGTTTTCCACTGTTTAGGCACATCAGGGGCTCTCCAATTGAGTCATGACGTCCGATCTCAATTCCAGCTAATTTTGCATTGAAAAAGTCAAATGGCGCTCCTTCCCTTACGAGCTCTGCCGTGCACCCAAACAGTGGTTTACCTCCACATATGGGGTATCGGCGTACTCAGGACAAATTGCACAACAACTTTTGAGGTCTAATTTCACCTGTTACCCTTGTCAAAATAAAAATTTGGGGGAGAAAAGATCATTTTTGTGGAAAAAATACAATTTTTCATTTTTATTTCTCTAGGTTATTAATTTCTGTGAAGCACTTGGGGGTTCAAAGTGCTCAACACACATCTATATAAGTTCCTTAGCCCCTTCCTGACATGCATCATGCTAGTACTGTGCTGAAGGAACTAAATATCTGCCCGGAGCAGTACTAGTACAGCGGCACGATCGCCGTGGTCTCACCGTGAGTGCCGCGGCGATTCCGTGCAGGTGTCAGCTGTATGTGACAACTGACACCCCGCAGCAATGCCCAGGATCGGTAAAAAGAGGGATACTTTACGGGTTCCTTTACCTTAGTGTCTCACCCATTCCTTTGCTTGGGTGCTGAGGGTTCATCGGGGTGTGTGCAGCGGGAGGGCGCTGTCAGCTTTATCTGCCTATGGCATCAAAATAACTTGACCTGGCCCTGGTAACACTTACACCTCTAGTTCTGATGAAGTGCATTGGCTTCGACCAGAGAATGAGATGTTGTGATGCAATCAGTTGCTATCCTACATGATTGTATAAAAAAAAATCATTGTACAAATGGAATATCCAAGGAATGGATGAGTCCTGTAATCAAGAACTGGTGTATTACTATATTTGTGTGCAAGCTGTTTTCTTTATTTCTCATCTCATAGACTAATTTAGCCATAAGGAAACCTTCCAATGAGTCATCCAAAGGTAATGTGCTGTTCTTCTGAAGTATTACTCAAACATTTTACTGGATTCAGTAAAATCACAAACAATACCAGCCATAATGATGGAGTGTTGTCTATGACATAACCAGGGAACAGGAGCTGAAGGGAAACTCTCAATTATGGCTGTCCGAGGATCATTGTGATTCACTGACACCCCCGGCTGACTTCTGTCTGCTTTCTATTGTAATAAGGCTATGAGTGAATGAAAGTGGATTTGTATTGTGGTTTCTTTCCATTTTACGTGTTTTTGTAAAGTTGAATAATACAAGTGATTACTGGACATGGGTGGAATGGATAAGTGAGTCCATTACAATAAGACATCTACATTTAAACATTATCTTTTTTTACAGCATATGTAGTCATGTGACAAAAATAAAAACACCAATGGAAATTTTATTTTTTTAATCTTTAACCTAAATGGATTTCACAGCATTGGATATTAAGATGTTGTAATTGAACAAATGTCAATATCAAATCTTAGAGATTCACACATATTCTATTTTCTTCTTCTTTAATTCCCAGTATTACCCCATAAACTACTACTAGCAGGCATTTCTTATAATTTTCTACCTGTCTGACATTAAACATAGCAAAAAAAAGACAGCCATATTTACCAATAGGTCGAAAAAACTAATTGTTGGCAATGGAGTAATCTCTGTACTGTCCAGCCGTTCAACAGTGAATATATGTTTATTCAGGAACAAAGATAACACAGCTTACAACTGGTATTTCTTATAGCTTGGGATCTTAGCATCTTGTCTGTTAGGTTGCAAAGTGAAAGTAAAATGTGCTCCAGCTACACACACTGAGTGTGCAGGAACTTCCTATTTTTTTACAGTGTATTATTGGCAATATAACAGTATTGCTGGGGACAGAAACTCATGCACTATATGTCCTATCAATTACTATTTACAGTAGTAAATAGTAATTGATAGGACATATAAAATGATAATGTCATGATTCTATGGTAGGATTTGAGCAGGAGCCTCAGGGTTTAGTGCTGGTGGGCTCCCTTTGGATAGGGGAGGGCTTCTCATAACCGCTGGAGGCTTGCATCTTTGTCATTTATACTTCTGCCCTCGGCTGAGTTAAGTGACCCTTGTATGCTTGTGTGTTTGTGCCTGCCTTGTGAGTTTGCATCCCGTTTTGACCCAGCCTGTCCCCCACGTCACATTTGCCTGTCTATTAGGTTCTGTCTGTGGATTATCTGGTTCTCTGACCCCGGCTTGGTTTTCGACTTCCCTTTCGGTTGTTCCCTCGGTTTCATGACACCCGCTTGTACCCGGTTATTCTTCGGTCACATGTTTTTCGGTGCCCCAGCCGGTCGCTCCCCAGTGGTACCCTCGGTCCTCCGTTGATTACTCCGGAAGCTACGGCGGCTGGCCCAGCCCCGGACCCTCCTCCTGCGATCACGTGCTGCAGGTCCTGCACACCTGTGACCGTGCTGTTCTGTGTCTACAGGTGCTGCCTACCCGCCCCTTTCTGTGCTGTGCGGGACTCGTGTCCGGACCTGGACAGGTCGGTCATGGGGTCCCTGACAGAAAAGCATTATTCTAACACTAATCCACTCTAGGATGCAGCAGGCTAACATGATAAAGTTGGAGGCAGTAGACACAGAAAATACTGATGAAACAACCACTCACAAATCTACTGTTCACGGAGGGGGTGGTTGCCAAGTATTATAAATGCACATAGATAAGGCTTGTATGATGCAGTGCACAGTGTCTGGCTTACAGCTTATTAGTGATGCACATAGTATTAGAAATGCACTTTTTTTCATTTTTATGTAGAATGCAGCCAGGTCCTTTAACCCTTTAATGTTGGCCTTGTAAACTAGGGTGTCTGTCCTTGTGGGGTGTGTTATGACCCCAGTGGACAGGGTCTCAGAGGAACGTGTAAGTCTGCAAGATACAAAAATCCAGCTCATAGGGCTGTGGTAACTGGGTTGACCAAATAGCTACTCCTAACGCCAACACTAGAAGTAGCCGGGGATCATGCCTACGGTGATCGCTAGATGACTCGCGCCAGCCGGAGAATCTAACTACCCCTAGGAGAAGAAAACAAAGACCTCTCTTGCCTCCAGAGAAAGGGACCCCAAAGCAAGATACAAGCCCCCCACAAATAATAACGGTGAGGTAAGAGGAAATGACAAACACAGAAATGAACCAGGTTCAGCAAAGAGAGGCCAGCTTACTAATAGCAGAATATAGCAAGATAACTTATCTGGTCAACAAAAACCCTATAAAAATCCACGCTGGAGATTCAAGAACCCCCGAACCGTCTAACGGTCCGGGGGGAGAACACCAGCCCCCTAGAGCTTCCAGCAAAGGTCAGGATACAGATAGGAACAAGCTGGACAAAAATACCAAACAAAACAAAAGCAAAAAGCAAAGAAGCAGACTTAGCTTGAAAAACAGGAACCAGGATCAGAGGACAAGAGCACAACAGATTAGCTCTGATTTCAACGATGCCAGGCATTGAACTGAAGGTCCAGGGAGCTTATATAGCAACGCCCCTGAACTAACGGCCCAGGTGAGGATATAGGAAAAGACAGACGCTCCAGAGTCAAATCACTAATGACCACTAGAGGGAGCAAAAAGCAAAATCACAACAGTACCCCCCCTTAGTGAGGGGTCACCGAACCCTCACCACGACCACCAGGGCGATCAGGATGAGCGGCATGAAAGGCACGAACTAAATCGGCCGCATGAACATCAGAGGCGACCACCCAGGAATTATCTTCCTGACCATAGCCCTTCCACTTGACCAGGTACTGAAGCCTCCGCCTGGAGAGACGAGAATCCAAGATCTTCTCCACCACGTACTCCAACTCGCCCTCAACCAACACCGGAGCAGGAGGCTCAGCAGAAGGAACCACAGGCACAACGTACCGCCGCAACAAGGACCTATGAAACACGTTGTGGATAGCAAACGACACAGGTAGATCCAGGCGAAAGGATACAGGATTAAGAATTTCCAATATCTTGTAAGGACCAATAAAACGAGGTTTAAATTTGGGAGAGGAAACCTTCATAGGAACAAAGCGGGAAGAAAGCCACACCAAATCCCCAACACGTAGTCGGGGACCCACACCGCGGCGGCGGTTGGCAAAGCGCCGAGCCCTCTCCTGTGACAACTTCAAGTTGTCCACCACAAGATTCCAGATCCGCTGCAACCTATCCACCACAGAATCCACCCCAGGGCAGTCAGAAGGTTCCACATGACCCGAAGAAAAACGAGGGTGGAAACCAGAGTTGCAGAAAAACGGCGAAACCAAGGTGGCGGAACTAGCCCGATTATTAAGGGCAAACTCAGCTAACGGCAAGAAGGTCACCCAATCGTCCTGATCAGCAGAGACAAAACACCTCAAATAAGCCTCCAAAGTCTGATTAGTTCGCTCCGTCTGTCCATTAGTCTGAGGATGGAAAGCAGACGAAAACGACAAGTCAATGCCCATCCTACTACAAAAGGATCGCCAGAATCTGGAAACGAACTGGGATCCTCTGTCTGACACAATATTCTCAGGGATGCCGTGCAAACGAACCACGTTCTGGAAAAACACAGGAACCAGATCGGAAGAGGAAGGCAGTTTAGGCAAAGGAACCAAATGGACCATCTTGGAGAAGCGATCACATATCACCCAGATAACAGACATGCCCTGAGACACCGGAAGATCAGAAATGAAATCCATGGAGATATGTGTCCAAGGTCTCTTAGGGACAGGCAAGGGCAAGAGCAACCCGCTGGCACGAGAACAGCAAGGCTTAGCTCGAGCACAAGTGCCACAGGACTGTACAAATGACCGCACATCCCTAGACAAGGAAGGCCACCAAAAGGATCTGGCCACCAGATCTCTGGTGCCAAAAATTCCTGGGTCACCTGCCAACACCGAGGAATGAACCTCGGAAATGACTCTGCTGGTCCACTTATCAGGCACAAACAGTCTGTCAGGTGGACAAGAATCAGGCCTATCAGCCTGAAATCTCTGCAACACACGTCGCAGATCAGGAGAAATAGCTGACAAGATAATACCATCCTTAAGAATACCAACAGGTTCAGCGACTCCAGGAGCATCAGGCACAAAGCTCCTGGAAAGAGCATCGGCCTTCACATTCTTTGAACCTGGTAAATACGAGACAACAAAGTCAAAACGGGAGAAAAACAATGACCAGCGGGCCTGTCTAGGATTCAGGCGTTTAGCAGACTCGAGATACATCAGATTTTTGTGATCAGTCAAGACCACCACACGATGCTTAGCACCCTCGAGCCAATGACGCCACTCCTCAAATGCCCATTTCATGGCCAACAACTCCCGATTGCCCACATCATAATTTCGCTCCGCAGGCGAAAACTTCCTAGAGAAAAAGGCGCAAGGTCTCATAACAGAGCAACCAGGGCCTCTCTGCGACAAAACGGCCCCTGCTCCAATCTCTGAAGCATCCACCTCAACTTGAAAGGGAAGCGAGAAATCAGGCTGGCACAAAACAGGCGCCGAAGTAAACCGACGTTTCAACTCCTGGAAAGCCTCCACGGCAGCAGGAGCCCAATTAACCACATCGGAGCCCTTCTTGGTCATATCCGTCAAAGGTTTCACAATGCTAGAAAAGTTAGCGATAAAACGACGGTAGAAGTTAGCGAAACCCAAGAACTTCTGAAGACTCTTAACTGACGAGGGCTGAGTCCAATCAAGAATAGCTCGGACCTTGACTGGGTCCATCTCCACAGCAGAAGGGGAAAAAATGAACCCCAAAAAGGGAACCTTCTGTACACCAAAAAGACACTTTGAGCCCTTGACAAACAAAGAATTTTCACGCAAAATTTTAAAGACCATCCTGACCTGCTCCACATGCGAGTCCCAATTATCAGAAAAAACCAGAATATCATCCAGATAAACGATCAGAAATTTATCCAGATAGTTCCGGAAAATGTCATGCATAAAGGACTGAAAAACTGAAGGGGCATTAGAGAGCCCAAAAGGCATCACCAAGTACTCAAAATGACCTTCGGGCGTATTGAATGCGGTTTTCCATTCATCCCCTTGCTTAATGCGCACAAGGTTGTACGCACCACGAAGGTCTATCTTGGTAAACCACTTGGCACCTTTAATCCGGGCAAACAAGTCAGACAACAGCGGCAAAGGATACTGAAATTTGACAGTGATCTTATTTAAAAGCCGATAGTCAATACAAGGCCTCAAAGATCCGTCCTTTTTAGCCACAAAAAAGAATCCCGCACCAAGAGGGGAAGAAGACGGACGGATGTGTCCTTTCTCCAGAGACTCCTTGATATATGAACGCATAGCGGTATGTTCAGGTATCGACAGATTAAACAGTCTTCCCTTAGGAAATTTACTGCCTGGAATCAAATCTATTGCACAGTCACATTCCCTATGAGGAGGCAATGCACTGGACCTGGACTCGCTAAAGACATCCTGATAATCAGACAAGTACTCCGGAACTTCCGAAGGCGTAGAAGAAGCAATAGACACAGGCAGGGAATCCTCATGAATACCACGACAGCCCCAACTAGACACTGACATAGCCTTCCAGTCAAGGACTGGATTATGGGTCTGTAACCATGGCAGCCCCAAAACAACCAAATCATGCATTTTATGTAGAACGAGAAAACGTATCACCTCGCGGTGTTCAGGAGTCATGCACATGGTAACCTGTGTCCAATACTGCGGCTTATTTTCTGCCAATGGCGTAGCATCAATACCCCTAAGAGGGATAGGATTTTCTAATGGTTCAAGAATAAAACCACAGCGCTTAGCAAATGAGAGATCCATAAGACTCAGGGCAGCACCTGAATCCACAAACGCCATGACAGGATAAGATGACAGTGAGCAAATCAAAGTTACAGACAGAATAAACTTAGGATGCAAATTACCAACGGTGACAGGACTAACAACCTTAGATATACGTTTAGAGCATGCTGAGATAACATGTGTAGAATCACCACAGTAGTAGCACAAGCCATTCCGGCGTCTATGAATTTTCCTCTCATTTCTAGTCAGGATTCTATCACATTGCATCAAATCAGGTGTCCGTTCAGACAACACCATGAGGGAATTTGCAGTTTTTCTATCACATTGCATCACATCAGGTGTCTGTTCAGACAACAACATGAGGGAATTTGCGGTTTTGCGCTCCCGCAACCGCCGGTCAATTTGAATAGCCAGGGACATGGTATCATTCAGACCTGTGGGAATGGGAAAACCCACCATAACATTCTTAATGGCCTCAGAAAGGCCATTTCTAAAATTAGCGGCCAGTGCACACTCGTTCCAATGTGTCAGCACGGACCATTTCCGAAATTTTTGGCAATACACCTCAGCCTCGTCCTGGCCCTGAGACATAGCCAGCAAGGCTTTCTCTGCCTGAATCTCAAGATTGGGTTCCTCATAAAGTAAACCGAGCGCCAGAAAAAACGCATCAACATCAGCCAATGCCGGATCTCCTGGCGCCAACGAAAAAGCCCAATCCTGAGGGTCACCCCGTAAGAATGAAATAACAATTTTTACTTGTTGAGCAGAGTCTCCAGACGAACAAGGTTTCAGGGACAAAAATAATTTACAATTATTCCTGAAATTCCTAAACTTAAATCGGTCTCCTGAAAACAGTTCAGGAATCGGAATCTTGGGTTCAGACCTAGGATTTCTGGTAACATAATCTTGTATACCCTGCACACGAGCGGCAAGCTGGTCCACACTTGTAAACAAGGTCTGGACATTCATGTCTGCAGCAAGCTTAAGCCACTCTGAGGTAAAGGGGAAAAGAAAAAAAAAAAATGAGAGAGGGAAAAAAAAACCTCAAAATTTTCTTTCTTATAATCCCACTTCTGCAATGCATTAAACATTTAATACTGGCCTGGCATACTGTTATGACCCCAGTGGACAGGGTCTCAGAGGAACGTGTAAGTCTGCAAGATACAAAAATCCAGCTCATAGGGCTGTGGTAACTGGGTTGACCAAATAGCTACTCCTAACGCCAACACTAGAAGTAGCCGGGGATCATGCCTACGGTGATCGCTAGATGACTCGCGCCAGCCGGAGAATCTAACTACCCCTAGGAGAAGAAAACAAAGACCTCTCTTGCCTCCAGAGAAAGGGACCCCAAAGCAAGATACAAGCCCCCCACAAATAATAACGGTGAGGTAAGAGGAAATGACAAACACAGAAATGAACCAGGTTCAGCAAAGAGAGGCCAGCTTACTAATAGCAGAATATAGCAAGATAACTTATCTGGTCAACAAAAACCCTATAAAAATCCACGCTGGAGATTCAAGAACCCCCGAACCGTCTAACGGTCCGGGGGGAGAACACCAGCCCCCTAGAGCTTCCAGCAAAGGTCAGGATACAGATAGGAACAAGCTGGACAAAAATACCAAACAAAACAAAAGCAAAAAGCAAAGAAGCAGACTTAGCTTGAAAAACAGGAACCAGGATCAGAGGACAAGAGCACAACAGATTAGCTCTGATTTCAACGATGCCAGGCATTGAACTGAAGGTCCAGGGAGCTTATATAGCAATGCCCCTGAACTAACGGCCCAGGTGAGGATATAGGAAAAGACAGACGCTCCAGAGTCAAATCACTAATGACCACTAGAGGGAGCAAAAAGCAAAATCACAACAGGGGTGCACTTATATAGTGCAGGGTAGCCCACCTGATCTAATAGTATGAGCACCACTAATTGGCCTTAAGCGGCCAGAAACTGTGCCCTACATCTGGGTGACTGGCGCCATATACAAGCCTTTCCCATGTGCAATTTTAATGATAGGCAACCATCCCCTCCATAGGTTGGAAAATGTGTCAGTGGTTGTTTCATCAGTATTTTGCACCTAAATATCCAGATTCCAAGGCTCCAGATATTCTCCTCCGATTTATCACTTTATTGATTATAGCGTACACAAAGCAAAATTACCATGGTGTAGCTGAAAACGTCATCTTGCCCCGCAATAAACAAACCCCCATACAGCTCCATCAGCGGAAAATACAAAAAGCTATAGCTCTCGGAATGTAGTGATGCAAAAACAATTCTTTTTTTTTTTGTCATAAAATTTAGTGTGTAAATGCGTCAAAGCATAAAAACAAGATATAAATGTGGTATCGCTGTAATTGCACCGGCACGAATGAGGCAGATGTCTTATTCAAGAAACGCTTCATTCCTTTCTTCTTTCAGCCATTCCTGGAGGGCATATACCTGTATCTTTAAGGTCAGTTATTCCTGCAGCCCCTTTAGGAAACTAGACCTAGTTCTTGTACACCTTCCTTCAGATTTTTACCTGTAGATTCCTATTATCTAGGGGATATTAGCAGAAGTTTGAGACATTGTTAAATACTGAGCACTGTATTGTAATTACTATGTCTGTTGAACTCGTTGGTTAAAAGGTCCCTGATGATCATGGTGGTATCGCCTTTCCAGCCATGACAAGGTGTGAACATTTGGTGTCTCTTGGCTGAGAACCATATTAATTAGTATACATTACTTTACATGTCAATAGCACCAGCTCCATTTTTATATTTTTTATGACTTTTCTGAAGTCATTTTAGCCCCTTTTTAACTAGCTATAGTACTGAAAACTGAAATGTAATTCCAGTCATTTCCAGCAGATGGTGCTCATTGAAACCATTTCATTTTAAAATTGAGACAGAAACACAAACCTTGAAGATTCAGCCCTGGAGAAATCAGTGTTCTTTTATGATTAGTAAACAGGGAATATTCACTGTTGTTTAGTCATCTTATAATTACCAGAAAATTGACAGTATCCTATGAGTAATGTTTAATATCAGAAAGCTGATGGAAAACAGAATAGTAAATAGAGATAAAATGTGTTCAAAATAAAACACAGTTTCAATAGTGAACTGCTATAAGCACAAATGGGTGTTGGAGTCTTTTACCACTGCTTACTATAAAACGGAATCTTCTATAAACCTCAGTTTTACAGTTTGTGCTCTGCTTATGCCACTGTCCCAGTGTGAATGACACGTTTAACATGTCACTTGTATCATTATGTTTATTAGCTTCTGGAAAAGAATGTGCTGCTGAACTGGACATAAGTGCCACTGTAGGTGAAGCAACATTTGCCATAAGAACAGGGTCAAAGGAAGCTTTAGGCAAGACGTCGCGTGCAGTGCCAATATCTTATGACTACAAGAATACAGTGCTCAAATAACCTGCCATGGGAAAAAAAACATTATTAACCTGCAGACTGCAGTTGATCTGCCAGTTACTAGCTTTCTGAATCTGCCCAGCATCTCTGCTCTGGGGGGAAAAATTAAGGACACACCTAGCAGGATAGGACCTACTTGGGTCCGGTCATTGTCAGAACTCCCGGGAGCCCCTACATGGGGCACGGCAAGGAGATCATTAGCGCCTGTCTGATCATCGCTCTCTCCTGATCCTTGGAGGGCTTACTCTGATTACCACTAGAGTGACACCGAACCCCTTTTTATATCTGCACTGGTAGTTTGTGCACCTTATGTTTCTGCACGTCTCAAATACAGAGAGGAACAGCTTACATGGAACGGAAAGAGACATTTGCTAATTTAAGTAACGTGCAGAAGATTGGTTCGGAAACTTCGCTGGTAACTGGTCTAAGTAAAATGCAGGAGAGAGGCTTGACGTACCTTATAAAGGTTTTGGTGTTGACTTCAAGTAATGATTCTAAGTTATGTGCAGGAAGATGTGCTAGTGTTATGATGCTTTGGTTCATTTCAGGTTCTGGATGGCCGAGTACAGCCATCATTAAAGAAGGGGGAAATGTAAGGCGATGGAAACGCTGCCCATGTTTTCCTCTTGAATAAACAAATTTATTGCTTTAAAATTTTATGTGATGCAATGTGAACTGTGTGTAGTTTGACCATAGGGACAGATAGAGGTAATGTTTATGACTAGCCCAGAGTGGGAGGGGCTGAGTTGCAGGGAAAGTCACAATTTCCTGTCAGAGAGTCATATACCACCTGGAGTAAATAACAATTGGACCAAAGGTCCAATGTGAGCAGTGCTGCTTTTTGGGTGTCTGTAAGTGAGAGGAGACCAAAGTAAAGGGATAGCGAAATCCGGAGCAGAAGTGACTAAGAGACAAAATGATCAATAGACTGGTCCTGGGAGAGGATGCCTAGCTACAAGGCTCTGAGTTTACTTGAAGGAAATGGGCCTAAACAGGACTGAAGACGGGAGACAAGTAAAGTGTCCCGGGCAGTAATTCCAGAGCATCAGCATTACCAGCCATACTGGCATCCTAAAGGGAAATGAGGATACGGAACCGTGTTAAAACTGGGCTGTGGTAAAGTAGCGAGAAACAAGGGAAACAGAGGACCAGTAGAAGGAATAAAGGTGAAAGATGAACAAGATAGAGAACAATAGAGGAAAAAAAAGGAATCCGTGTGTGGAAAAATGATTTGAGTTGTAAAGGAAACGTTCATAAGACTGTGTAGCCGCCATCCCTTGTATATATTTCCTACCAAGTTCCTGTTCAGTAAAAATATACATTTCAAATGGTGGTCTCCTGTTATGGACCTGGTGGTTAGGAGCACCTGGAATGACCTGATGAGTAAACTAGTAATCGGAACAAGCTCTGGGAAAGTGGAAACTCTGCTGACCGCAAACTCTACTCCTATCACACATACTAGAAATAGCCGTGGAGCGTACTTAACTCTCCCTAGACGCCTCTTCACAGCCTAAGAGCTAACTACCCCTAAAGATAGAAATAAAGCCTAACCTTGCCTCAGAGAAATTCCCCAAAGGTAAAGGCAGCCCCCCACATATATTGACTGTGAGTTAAGAGGAAAGTCACAAACACAGGAATGAAACAGGTTTTAGCAAAAGAGGCCAGACTTCACTAAATAGTCAGAGGATAGAAAAGGGAACTATGCGGTCAGCACAAAAGACTACAAAAAACCATGCAGAGTAAGCAAAAAGACTCCCCTCACCGACTCACGGTGTGGAGGTGCCACTCTGCACCCCAGAGCTTCCAGCTAGCAAGGAAATATCATGATAGCAAGCTGGACTAGAAATTAGCAGTCCTAAGAAATATATTCAGGAAGCAGTAACAACAAATAAACTAGCAAAGACTTAGCTTCTGCTGGAGTAGACAGATCCTCAGAGAAGTCCAAGAGAGATCTGAACCAATACTGATACATTGACAGCTGGCATGAAGTAACGATCTGAGTAGAGTTAAATAGGGAAGCCAGCCTAACAGTAAACGAGGTCAGCTGAGAAAGCAAACCTCAGAGACCAGCAGTTCCGCTCAAAGCCACCAGAGGGAGTCCAAGAGCAGAACTAACCAAAGTACCATTCATGACCACAGGAGGGAGTCCGAGAACGGAATTCACAACAGTACCCCCCCCTTGAGGAGGGGTCACCGAACCCTCACCAGGGCCCCCAGGCCGATCAGGATGAGCCAAATGAAAAGCACGAACTAAATCAGCAGCGTGGACATCGGAGGCAACAACCCAGGAATTATCCTCCTGACCATAGCCCTTCCACTTAACCAGGTACTGAAGCTTCCGTCTCGAAATACGAGAATCCAAAATTTCTTCCACCACATACTCCAACTCCCCCTCAACCAACACCGGGGCGGGAGGATCAACGGAGGGAACCATAGGCGCCACGTACCTCCGCAACAACGACCTATGGAACACATTATGGATGGCAAAAGAAGCTGGAAGGACCAAACGAAATGAGACAGGGTTGAGAATTTCAGAAATCTTATAAGGACCAATGAAACGAGGCTTAAACTTAGGAGAAGAAACCTTCATAGAAACATAACGAGAAGACAACCAAACCAAATCCCCAACACGAAGTCGGGGACCAACACAACGACGGCGGTTAGCGAAACGTTGAGCCTTCTCCTGGGACAACGTCAGATTGTCCGCTACGTGAGTCCAAATTTGCTGCAACCTGTCCACCACAAAATCCACACCAGGACAGTCAGAAGGCTCAACCTGCCCCGAAGAAAAACGAGGATGAAAACCAGAATTGCAAAAAAAAGGCGAAACCAAAGTAGCCGAACTAGCCCGATTATTAAGGGCGAACTCAGCCAATGGCAAGAAGGTCACCCAATCATCCTGACCAGCAGAAACAAAGCATCTCAGATAGGTTTCCAAAGTCTGGTTGGTTCGTTCGGTTTGGCCATTTGTTTGAGGATGGAAAGCCGAAGCAAAAGACAATTCAATGCCCATCTTAGCACAAAAGGACCGCCAAAACCTAGAGACAAACTGGGAACCTCTGTCCGACACAATGTTCTCCGGAATGCCATGCAAACGAACCACATGTTGAAAAAATAATGGCACCAAATCAGAGGAGGAAGGTAATTTAGGCAAGGGTACCAAATGGACCATCTTAGAAAAGCGATCACAAACCACCCAGATGACAGAGAACAGCAGGGCTTAGCCCGAGCACAAGTCCCACAGGACTGCACAAAAGAACGCACATCTCGAGACAAGGAAGGCCACCAAAAGGACCTAGCCACCAAATCTCTGGTCCCAAAAATCCCAGGATGACCAGCCAACACTGAGCAATGAACCTCAGAAATAACTCTGATAATCCATCTATCAGGGACAAATAGTTTCTCCGCTGGACAATGGTCAGGTCTATCAGCCTGAAACTCCTGCAGCACCCGCCGCAAATCAGGGGAGATGGCAGACAGAATTACCCCCTCTTTGAGAATACCAGCCGGCTCAGGGACTCCCGGAGAATCAGGCACAAAACTCCTAGAAAGGGCATCCGCCTTCACATTCTTAGAACCTGGAAGGTATGAGACCACAAAATCGAAACGGGAGAAAAACAGCGACCATCGAGCCTGTCTAGGATTCAACCGCTTGGCAGACTCGAGATAAGTCAGATTTTTGTGATCCGTCAAGACCACCACGCGGTGCTTGGCTCCCTCAAGCCAATGTCGCCACTCCTCGAATGCCCACTTCATAGCTAGCAGCTCCCGATTGCCAACATCATAATTATGCTCAGCAGGCGAAAACTTTCTAGAAAAGAAGGCACATGGCTTCATCACAGAGCCATCAGAACTTCTTTGAGACAAAACAGCCCCTGCTCCAATCTCAGAAGCATCAACCTCGACCTGAAAAGGGAGCGAAACATCTGGCCGACGCAACACAGGGGCCGAAGAAAAACGACGTTTCAGCTCCTGAAAAGCCTCAACGGCCGCAGAGGACCAATTCACCACATCAGCACCTTTCTTTGTCAAATCAGTCAAAGGTTTAACCACACTAGAAAAATTAGCGATGAAGCGACGGTAAAAATGAGCAAAGCCCAGGAATTTCTGGAGACTCTTCACAGATGTAGGTTGAGTCCAATCATAAATGGCCTGAACTTTAACAGGGTCCATCTCGATAGTAGAAGGGGAAAAAATGAAGCCCAAAAAGGAAACCTTCTGAACTCCGAAGAGACATTTAGACCCCTTCACAAACAAGGAATTAGCACGAAGGACCTGGAATACCATTCTGACCTGTTTCACATGAGACTCCCAATCATCCGAAAAGACCAAAATATCATCCAAATATACAATCATGAATCTATCCAGATACTTTCGGAAGATGTCATGCATAAAGGACTGAAACACAGATGGAGCATTTGAAAGCCCGAATGGCATTACCAGGTACTCAAAATGGCCCTCGGGCGTATTAAATGCTGTTTTCCATTCATCGCCCTGTTTAATACGCACAAGGTTATACGCCCCTCGAAGATCTATCTTGGTGAACCAACTAGCCCCCTTAATCCGAGCAAACAAATCAGACAGCAGAGGCAAAGGGTACTGAAATTTGACCGTGATCTTATTGAGAAGGCGGTAATCTATACAGGGTCTCAGAGAACCATCCTTCTTGGCCACAAAAAAGAACCCTGCTCCCAACGGTGATGAAGACGGGCGAATATGCCCTTTCTCCAAGGACTCCTTTATATAACTCTGCATAGCGGCGTGCTCTGGCACAGATAAATTGAAAAGTCGGCCCTTAGGAAACTTACTACCAGGAATGAAATTTATAGCACAATCACAATCCCTATGAGGGGGTAGGACACTGGATTTGGGCTCATCAAATACATCCTGGTAATCCGACAGAAACTCAGGGACTTCAGAAGGAGTGGAAGCAGAAATTGACACCAACGGAACATCGCCATGTACCCCTTGACAACCCCAACTAGACACAGACATTGATTTCCAATCCAATACTGGATTATGAACCTGTAGCCAAGGCAAACCCAACACGACCACATCATGCAAATTATGCAACACCAAAAAGCGAATATCTTCCTGATGTGCAGGAGCCATGCACATGGTCAACTGAGTCCAATACTGAGGTTTATTCTTGGCCAACGGCGTGGCATCAATTCCCCTTAATGGAATAGGATACTGCAAAGGCTCCAAGAAAAAACCACAGCGCCTGGCAAACTCCAAGTCCATCAAATTCAGGGCAGCGCCTGAATCCACAAATGCCATAACCGAGTAGGATGACAAAGAGCAAATCAGAGTAACAGACAAAAGAAATTTAGGCTGTACAGTACCAATGGTGACAGACCTAGCGAACCGCTTAGTGCGCTTAGGACAATCAGAGATCGCATGAGCGGGGTCACCACAGTAAAAACACAGCCTATTCTGACGTCTGTGTTCTTGCCGTTCAGTTCTGGTCAAAGTTCTATCACATTGCATAAGCTCAGGCCTCTGCTCAGAGGACACCGCCAAATGGTGCACAATTTTGCGCTCACGCAAACGCCGATCAATTTGGATGGCCAAGGACATTGATTCATTCAGACCAGCAGGCGTGGGGAATCCCACCATAACATCCTTAAGGGCTTCAGAAAGACCCTTTCTAAAAATTGCTGCCAGGGCACCCTCATTCCATTGAGTAAGCACAGACCATTTTCTAAACTTCTGACAATATATCTCTGCTTCATCCTGACCCTGACACAAAGCTAGCAAGATTTTCTCTGCCTGATCCACTGAATTCGGTTCGTCATAAAGCAATCCAAGCGCCAGAAAAAAACGCATCTACATTAAGCAATGCAGGATCTCCTGGCGCAAGGGAGAATGCCCAGTCTTGAGGGTCGCCACGCAACAAAGAAATAATAATTTTTACTTGCTGAATGGGGTCACCAGAGGAGCGGGGTTTCAAAGCAAGAAACAGTTTACAATTATTTTTGAAATTCAGAAACTTAGATCTATCCGCAGAAAACAAATCAGGAATTGGAATTCTAGGCTCTAACATCGGATTCTGAACTACATAATCTTGAATGCTTTGTACTCTTGCAGTGAGATGATCCACACAAGAGGACAGACCTTGAATATCCATATCTACACCTGAGTCCTGAACCACCCAGAGATTAAGGGGAAAAGAGAGACAAAACACACTGCAAAGAAAAAAAAATGGGTTCAGAACTTCTCTTATCCCTCTTTTGAGATGCATTAACACTTTGTTGGCCAGCTGTACTGTTATGGACCTGGTGGTTAGGAGCACCTGGAATGACCTGATGAGTAAACTAGTAATCGGAACAAGCTCTGGGAAAGTGGGAACTCTGCTGACCGCAAACTCTACTCCTATCACACACACTAGAAATAGCCATGGAGCGTACTTAACTCTCCCTAGACGCCTCTTCACAGCCTAAGAGCTAACTACCCCTAAAGATAGAAATAAAGCCTAACCTTGCCTCAGAGAAATTCCCCAAAGGTAAAGGCAGCCCCCCACATATATTGACTGTGAGTTAAGAGGAAAGTCACAAACACAGGAATGAAACAGGTTTTAGCAAAAGAGGCCAGACTTCACTAAATAGTCAGAGGATAGAAAAGGGAACTATGCGGTCAGCACAAAAGACTACAAAAAACCACGCAGAGTATGCAAAAAGACTCCCCACACCGACTCACGGTGTGGAGGTGCCACTCTGCACCCCAGAGCTTCCAGCTAGCAAGGAAATATCATGATGATAGCAAGCTGGACTAGAAATTAGCAGTCCTAAGAAATATATTCAGGAAGCAGTAACAACAAATAAACTAGCAAAGACTTAGCTTCTGCTGGAGTAGACAGGTCCTCAGAGAAGTCCAAGAGAGATCTGAACCAATACTGATACATTCACAGCTGGCATGAAGTAACGATCTGAGTAGAGTTAAATAGGGAAGCCAGCCTAACAGTAAACGAGGTCAGCTGAGAAAGCAAACCTCAGAGACCAGCAGTTCCTCTCAAAGCCACCAGAGGGAGTCCAAGAGCAGAACTAACCAAAGTACCATTCATGACCACAGGAGGGAGTCCGAGAACGGAATTCACAACAGTCTCCCTCATTGAACTGTGAAAAATCTGGTCCTGGCAAACTAACAACATTGGTTAAATGTGGCCTACATGGGCATAACACCCTCACAGCACAAGTCCACACACCCAGCCAGGACCCCTTTCATGTAATTTGCCAGGGTGTAAGAGAGGAGTACCTCGCCCACAGCTATTGCCCCACACCACATTACATCTTCATGAAGATATGTATCTGTATAATCTATATCCTGGCTGCTGCATTCACTCACCGGCCTTGCATAAACTCTTTAAACTCCATCCATATCGGCCCCTCTGTCCTTGCCTCTCCTATGTATAGCACTCATGCTCTGTTCACTTTGCTTAACAGCGCAGATCCATTCAGTCCCACCATCCAACACAAAAGACGCTCTCACAAATCACTTAACCATCTGCTCACTCTTTCTATCCTCCTTCTCCTAGTCGCTGGAGACATCTCTCCCAACCCTGGCCACCCATGTTATAGCCAGTCAAACCTCCCAACTGCTACACCCAGAAACCCCTCTAACCTTATTAATATTCCATGCATGCCTTCTGTCTCTTTCAATTGTGCTCTTTGGAATTCTCGCTCTGTGTGTAATAAACTCTCCTTCACCCATGATTACTTCCTTTCTAAGGCTCTTAATCTCCTGGCTCTTACTGAAACCTGGATCCAGCAGTCAGACACAACCGCTGCTGCTGCTCTCTCCTATGGTGGACTACACTTTTCTCATACCCCAAGATCAGACAACAGAGCAGGTGGAGGCGTTGGGCTGCTCCTTTCACCCAAATGTACCTTCCAAGTTATCCCCCAAGTACCCTCACTTGTATTCCCTTCCTTTGAAGTCCATGCTGTCAGACTCTACGTCCCCTTCTCCATGCGAGTGGCGGTGGTGTATCGTCCTCCTGGCCCCTCTCATCAGTTCCTGGATCACTTTGCCACCTGGCTTCCACACTTTCTCTCCTGTGACACCCCCACCCTTATCATGGGTGATTTCAACATCCCCATTGCTTCTCCCCTTTCCCCGTCTGCTTCTCACCTTTTATCTCTAACCTCCTCTTTCGGCCTCTCGCAGCATACTAACTCTCCAACGCATGAAGATGGAAACTCCCTTGACTTGGTCTTCTCCCGACTTTGCTCAGTGGATGATTTCACAAACACCCCTCTCCCGCTCTCTGACCACAACCTTCTTTCATTCTCTATCAAGAACTGCCATCCCGCTCAGGTCACCCCCACTTTCCACACTTATAGAAACATACAGGCCATTAACACCCAGAAACTTATGAAGAACTTGCAGTCCTCATTGGCCCCAATCTCCTCCATCTCATGTCCTGATTCTGCTCTGAACCATTACAATGAAACCCTGCAAAGTGCCCTGGATGAAGCTGCTCCTCCTATACATAGAGCAACTCGACACAGACGGCGACAACCGTGGCACACGCTGCAAACACGTTTCCTGCAGCGGTGCTCCAGGTGCACCGAACGTCTGTGGAGAAAATCTAATCTACCCGAAGATTTCATCCATTATAAGTTCATGCTAAAAACATACAACTCTGCCCTTCACCTCTCCAAACAAACCTATTTCAACACCCTCATCACCTCACTGTCCAATAACCCTAAACGTCTCTTCGACACTTTCCAGTCCCTACTCAACCCAAGAGAGCAGGCCCCAACCACAGATCTCCGCACTGACGATCTGGTCAATTACTTCAAAGAAAAAATTGAGCACATTCGACAGGAAATCATCTCCCAATCTCTTCATACCAGGCACTGTCCTCCCTCCCCCACTGCATCTAGTTCACTCTCTGACTTTGAACCAGTTACTGAAGAAGAAGTAAGCAGGCTCCTTGCATCTTCTCGCCCGACCACTTGCACCAGTGACCCCATTCCGTCACATCTTCTCCAGTCCCTTTCCCCGGCTGTCACCTCTCACATAACAAAAATATTCAACCTTTCCCTCACTTCCGGTATTTTTCCCTCCTCATTTAAACATGCCATCATACATCCATTACTTAAAAAACCCTCCCTCGACCAAAACTGTGCCGCTAATTATAGACCTGTCTCTAACCTTCCCTTCATCTCTAAACTCCTGGAACGCCTGGTCCACTCCCGTCTTACCCGCTATCTCTCAGATAACTCTCTTCTCGACCCTCTTCAATCTGGCTTCCGCTCTTTACACTCTACTGAAACTGCCCTCACTAAAGTCTCTAATGACCTACTAACAGCTAAATCTAATGGTCACTACTCCATGCTAATTCTATTGGATCTTTCCGCAGCATTTGACACTGTGGATCATCAGCTCCTCCTCACTATGCTCCGCTCCATCGGCATCAAGGACACCGTTCTCTCTTGGTTCTCCTCCTATCTCTCTGACCGATCCTTCACTGTATGTTTTGCTGGTTCCTCCTCCTCTCACCTTCCCCTTACTGTTGGGGTTCCTCAAGGATCAGTCCTAGGCCCCCTCCTCTTCTCTTTGTATACTGCCCCTATTGGACAAACAATCAGTAGATTTGGTTTCCAGTACCATCTCTATGCTGACGACACCCAATTATACACCTCTTCTCCTGCTTTCACTCCGACCTTCTTAGAAAACACCAGTGATTGTCTTACCGCTGTCTCTAACATCATGTCCTCCCTCTATCTGAAACTGAACCTGTCAAAAACTGAACTCCTCGTGTTCTCTCCCTCTACTAACCTACTTTTGCCTGACATTGCCATCTCCGTGTGTGGTTCCACCATTACTCCAAAGCAACATGCCCGCTGCCTTGGGGTTATCCTTGATTCCGAGCTTTCATTCACCCCCCACATTCGATCACTGGCTCGCTCTTATTTGCATCTCAAAAACATTTCTAGAATTCGCCCTTTTCTTACTTTCGACTCTGCAAAAACTCTTACTGTTTCTCTTATTCATTCCCGTCTGGACTATTGTAACTCTCTACTAATCGGCCTCCCTCTTACCAAACTCTCCCCGCTCCAATCTGTCCTGAATGCTGCTGCCAGGATCATATTCCTCACCAACCGTTACACCGATGCCTCTACCTTGTGCCAGTCATTACACTGGCTACCCATCCACTCCAGAATCCAGTACAAAACTACTACCCTCATCCACAAAGCACTCCATGGCTCAGCACCACTCTACATCTCCTCTCTGGTCTCAGTCTACCACCCTACCCGTGCCCTCCGCTCCACTAATGACCTCCAGTTAGCATCCTCAATAATCAGAACCTCCCACTCCCGTCTCCAAGACTTTACACGTGCTGCGCCGATTCTTTGGAATGCACTACCTAGGTTAATACGATTAATCCCCAATCCCTGGACTGGCCTACCGCCTCAACGCATTAACCTAACTATCCCTGTGTGGCCTATTAAAAATAGAAAAAAACAAAACAAAACACATAATCAGGTTCCTTGCATCGTGTTCTCATACACTTTATGCAGTTAATAGCACTCTGTGTCTGTACTGCTACATACTTAGGCAGTTAACTGGTTCATGCAGCTTTACATGAACACCCGAGCCTTACACTATGGCTGGTCCAAATAACTAAAGCAATTGTTACCATCCACCTCTCGTGTCTCCCCTTTTCCTCATAGTTTGTAAGCTTGCGACCAGGGCCCTCATTCCTCCTGGTATCTATTTTGAACTGTGATTTCTGTTATGCTGTAATGTCTATTGTCTGTACAAGTCCCCTCTATAAGTTGTAAAGCGCTGCGGAATATGTTGGCGCTATATAAATAAAAATTATTATTATATTATTATTATTATGAAGAGATCTAAGTAGTCTTGAAAGTGTTAGTTCTCACCTGATGAGATATATCCACTAACCTGCAGGTCAGGGTGAGCACATGGACTGAGGACAAAATAGTGGCAAGGACCTGGACAATGAGCTTTGCTGGACAATAAGCTAACTAGTGAGCAGGACAGACCAGAAGCCACATAGCCAAGAGTGTATACAAACTGATGTTAGCAGATGAAGGGTTAAACAGAAGGAGGTGAAGATTGTTCCAGAAAAAATAGGACAGTGTTGCAAGTTTTGGCATGTTAGCTGTCTACCAAAACATATTCAAGATACAGTGATATAATCAATATGGGCTTACAGTGCAGACTCTCAGCTTTAACTTGACAGAATTCACATCTTAATTAGAGATTTAGGTTTAGGAATGACAGTTCCCTAATATGTAGCTGCCTCTTTTTAAAGGGACCAAAATTAATTGGACAATTATTTCAAAATCTTTTAAACAGGCTGCATGGACTCATTCATAGCTTCATTAATCCATTATCAATTTAGCAAGTAAAATGTCTGGAGCTGATTCCAGGTGTGGCATTTGCATTTGGAAGCTGTTATGATGCCCCTATGGGAGTACTAATTATTCATAAACATTACTCACCCTTGAATTTAGGACAAACTAACATTGATCTATAGCCATTATTCATTATGTGATCCATTTTTAAGTCTGTTTTTAAACTATTCTTAAACTACTGCATTTTTGTTCCCATCTTGTATTATCCAAATTCATCCTCCATTTTAATGTACAGTATATATATATATATATATATATATATATATATATATATATATATATATATATATATATATATATATATACTAGATGGTGGCCCGATTCTAACGCATCGGGTATTCTAGAATATGCATGTCCACATAGTATATTGCCCAGCCACTTAGTATATTGCCCAGCCACGTAGTATATTGCCCAGCCACGTAGTATATTGCCCAGCCACGTAGTATATTGCCCAGCCACGTAGTATATTGCCCAGCGACGTAGTATATTGCCCAGCGACGTAGTATATTGCCCAGCGACGTAGTATATTGCTTAGCGCCGTAGTATATTGCCAAGTCACGTAGTATATTGCCCAGCGATGTAGTATATTGCCCAGCGACGTAGTATATTGCCCAGCAACGTAGTATATTGCCCAGCGACGTAGTATATTGCCCAGCGACGTAGTATATTGCTTAGCGCCGTAGTATATTGCCCAGTTACGTAGTATATTGCCCAGCGATGTAGTATATTGCCCAGTCACGTAGTATATTGCCCAGTTACGTAGTATATTGCCCAGCGACGTAGTATATTGCCCAGCGACGTAGTATATTGCTCAGCGCCGTAGTATATTGCCAAGTCATGTAGTATATTGCCCAGCGAAGAAGTATATTGCCCAGCCACGTAGTATATTGCCCAGCGACGTAGTATATTGCCCAGCGATGTAGTATATTGCCCAGCGACGTAGTATATTGCTCAGCGCCGTAGTATATTGCCCAGTTACGTAGTATATTGACCAGTGACATAGTATAATGCCCAGCGACGTAGTATATTGCCTAGCGACGTAGTATATTGCCCAGCGACGTAGTATATTGCCCAGCGACGTAGTATATTGCCCAGCGATGTAGTATATTGCTCAGCGCCGTAGTATATTGCCCAGCCACGTAGTATATTGCCAAGTCACGTAGTATATTGCCCAGCGACGTAGTATATTGCCCAGCCACGTAGTATATTGCCCAGCCACGTAGTATATTGCCCAGCCACGTAGTATATTGCCCAGCGACGTAGTATATTGCTCAGCGCCGTAGTATATTGCCCAGTCACGTAGTATATTGCCCAGTTACGTAGTATATTGCCCAGCGACGTAGTATATTGCCCAGCGACGTAGTATATTGCCCAGCGACGTAGTATATTGCCCAGTCACGTAGTATATTGCCCAGTTACGTAGTATATTGCCCAGTGACGTAGTATACAGCACAGAGCCACGTAGTATATTGGCCAGTCACGTAGTATATTGCCCAGCCACGTTTGTCACAGGTTAAAAAATTAACATATACTCACCTTTCCGAGGGCCCCTTGTAGTCCACGGCAGCTTCCGGTCCCAGGGTTGGTCTGAGCGCAGGACCTGTGATGACGTCGCGGTCACATGATCGTGTAGCGGTCACATGACCGTGACGTCACAGCAGGTCCTTTCCGCGCAGGCGCGCAGGACTTGTGATGACATCGCGGTCACATGACCATGACGTCATGGCACGTCCTTCTGCCATACCATCTTTGCCACCGCAACCTGCAACGGAAGATGGCGGGCGGCGCAAGTGGCTCAGCGGACTACAGATGGTGAGTATAGCAGTTTTTTTTTTAATTATTTATTATTTTTAACATTACATTTTGTACTATTGATGCCACATAGGCAGCGTCAATAATACAAAGTTGGGGACACACAGGGTTAATAGCGGCGGTAACGGAGTGCGTTACCCGCAGCATAACGCGGTCCGTTACCGCCGGCATTAACCCTGTGTGAGCGCTGACCGGAGGGGTGTATGCGGGCACCGGGCAGTGAATGCGGGGAGTAAGGAGCGGCCATTTTTTTCCGGACTGTGCGCGTCGCTGATTGGTCGCGGCAGCCATGACAGGCAGCTGCCGAGACCAATCAGCGAACGAATAACCGCGACAGAAAGGACAGAAAGACGGAAGTACCCTTAGACAATTATATAGTAGATATATACAAAAAAAACACTGAAAAAATGGTGCAATAAAGTCCAAAGAGTAATAAAGAATAACTTTATTAGGTATAAATATATAAACAGGTGTCAGGACAGTAACAGGTTAAAAATTGCAAACACAGTGTATGGAACGCATGGAGTCAGACATATTGCCCCACAACAACAACTGAGTCAATCATACTGGAAAGCTGTATCAATAATAATAACCCTACATGCTCTGTCATAGTGGCAGTACAAAGTTTTAAACCAGGAGCATATAGGTAAAAGTAGTAAGGGTATATGCATAACAATGTTCTAGGACAAAGACCCAGATGAATAACATACCAGTGATATGATATGGGGAACGTGTCCACTCCAACCCACCCCGACGCGCGTTTCAGAGTATTCCTTCTTCAGGGGGCGTGTCATGACCCATCAGACTGTTATTTATAACCGCCGCGAATATCCTTAAGCCAATGCGAAGCTACCTTACGCTCAGCACGACGCATAGACCGGCACCAGAAAGCACGGGCCCATGCAATCCGGCGCCAGGCAACGGACCGGAAGAGAAGGAGACTAAGATCGAAACTGCGCATGAGCAGAAGTACACACGCGGCCATTTTGGAAATGGGAACAGCGAGAATTAGCACAACCAAACGGCAAGTCTCTCAATCACCGCAGGTAAGCAGGGGAACAAAAAGGCAAATACATGTATAGATATACAGTTAGGTCCATATATATTTGGACAGAGACAACATTTTTCTTATTTTGGTTATAGACATTACCACAATGAATTTTAAACAAAACAATTCAGATGCAGTTGAAGTTCAGACTTTCAGCTTTCATTTGAGGGTATTCATTTGAGGGTAAAATTGGATGAAGGGTTTAGGAGTTTCAGCTCCTTAACATGTGGCACCCTGTTTTTAAAGGGACCAAAAGTAATTGGACAATTGACTCCAAGGCTATTTCATGGACAGTTGTGGGCAATCCCTTCATTATGTCATTCTGAATTAAGCAGATAAAAGGCCTGGAGTTGATTTGAGGTGTGGTGTTTGCATTTGGAAGGTTTTGCTGTGAAGTAAACATGCGGTCAAAGGAGTTCTCCATGCAGGTGAAACAAGCCATCCTTAAGCTGCGAAAACAGAAAAAACCCATCCGAGAAATTGCTACAATATTAGGAGTGGCAAAATATACAGTTTGGTACATCCTGAGAAAGAAAGAAAGCACTGGTGAACTCATCAATGCAAAAAGACCTGGGCGCCCACGGAAGGCAACAGTGGTGGATGATCGCAGAATAATCTCCATGGTGAAGAGAAACCCCTTCATAACAGCCAACCAAGTGAACAACACTCTCCAGGAGGTAGACGTATCAATATCCAAATCTACCATAAAGAGAAGACTGCATGAAAGTAAATACAAAGGGTTCACTGCACGGTGCAAGCCACTCATAAGCATCAAGAAGAAAAAGGCTAGACTGGAATTTGCTAAAAAACATCTAAAAAAGCCAGCACAGTTCTGGAAGAACATTTTTTGGACAGATGAAACCAAGATCAACCTCTACCAGAATGATGGAAAGAGAAAAGTATGGCGAAGGCGTGGTACAGCTCATGATCCAAAGCATATCACATCATCTGTAAAACACGGCGGAGGCAGTGTGATGGCTTGGGCATGCATGGCTGCCAGTGGTACTGGGTCACTAGTGTTTATTGATGATGTGACACAGGACAGAAGCAGCCGAATTAATTCTGAGGTATTCAGAGCCATACTGTGTGCTCAGATCCAGCCAAATGCAGCCAAACTGATTGGTCGTCATTTCATACTACAGATGGACAATGACCCAAAACATAAAGCCAAAGAAACCCAGGAGTTTATTAAAGCAAAGAAGTGGAATATTCCTGAATGGCCAAGTCAGTCACCAGATCTCAACCCAATTGAGCATGCATTTCACTTGTTAAAGACTAAACTTCAGACAGAAAGGCCCACAAACAAACAGCAACTGAAAACCACCGCAGTGAAGGCCTGGCAGAGCATCAAAAAGGAGGAAACACAGAGTCTGGTGATGTCCATGAGTTCAAGACTTCAGGCAGTCATTGCCAACAAAGGGTTTTCAACCAAGCACTAAAAATAAACATTTTATTTAAAATTATTGAATCTGTCCAATTACTTTTGGTCCCTTTAAAAACAGGGTGGCACATGTTAAGAAGCTGAAACTTCTAAACCCTTCATCCAATTTTAATGTGGATACCCTTAAATGAAAGCTGAAAGTCTAAACTTCAACTGCATATGAATTGTTTTGTTTAAAATTCATTGTGGTAATGTCTATAACCAAAATAAGAAAAATGTTGTCTCTGTCCAAATATATATGGACCTAACTGTATACACTTCTACATGTGAATATATAAGGGTACAAGGCTCACAAATAATATCCATGACAAAATATCTAAATATAAAAGGAGTCATATAGATTATTAGTTACATCACCATTTTCACATGTAAAATATGACATCAATACAAATACACCCCTGCAAATGCCAATCACGTTTGGACTATAAATATTGATCAAGTGTACATTATGGCTGCAATTATATACATCATTGTGCAATTTAAGAACATATGATCACAAATACAACAGAAAAACAGCGGCAAAAAAACAAGAAAACAATATACATTAGAAAACATCCAAAGATAGTAACTATATGGAGCATATGAACATATATTTCCAAAAGGAAGGAATTCATATCTGGATGTATAGATAGACATGAAATAAGCGATCTTGAAATCTTGAACCACTCCAATAGCTAGATGGTGTTATTACATTCTACGAATGGATGTCATGACCAACAGCGATAAATACTACAAAGAATAAGAAGATAATAATTAAAATACAAAGAATAAAACATGAAAATTAAAAAAAAACATACAGAAGTTTACAATTATAAGATACCCAAAAGTCAGCCGATTAGAGGAAGGGAGCAAATGAAAGGCACTCATTTAAGCCATGTGGGTGGACCGTATTCAACTGCCAGATCCATCTCGCCTCCAGCCCACTTAGACGTTTAGACAAATTGCCACCACGGATATTGATTTTGATGGCAACGATACCACGTACTCTCAGGAGGGTACTGTCACATTTATGGAACTCCTTAAAGTGGCGGGGAATTATTTTTAGGGTGGCTGTCTCCGTGTGGCCTATCGCCGCCTGAATCCCCAAAACATGTTCTCTGATACGGACCTTAAGCTGCCGTGAGGTAAGTCCAACATATATAGAACCACATGGACAAGTGGCATAGTATACCACATACCTAGTTGTACATGTAATATGTTGCTTAATTTTATAGCTCTTGGTACCGTCAGAGTTAGTAAACGTGTCAGTACGATCAATGTTAGGGCAGGCGACGCATCCTCCACACGGAGCACAGCCAACCCTCCTTGGAAATGTATCCAGAAACGTAATTTGATGGTAGTTATTGTAATGGCTGGAGACGAGATGGTCCCTCAGATTTTTGGCACGTCTGTAAGCTATAGATGGTCTATCAGAGATAAATTTGGAGAGGACATTGTCCACTCTAAGTATCGGCCAGGCATTCTCTATAGCAGAACGAACCCTATCAGACTGGGAGTTAAAGGTGGTGACAAATCTTGTCACCTGTTTAGTGGCAGAGGATCTAGGCCGTGAATGATTATATAGTAGCTCCTGCCGGGAAGAGTGTTTGGTCCTATGATATGCTCTCTTAATCATCCTCCGACTATATCCTCTAGATAGGAACCGTTCCTTCAGCTCCTCCGATCTACGTTCAAAATCAGCATCTAAGGAGCAGATTCTACGGATGCGGAGGAATTGTCCGGTTGGGACCGACCTAATCATATGTCATGGATGACCAGATGTAGCATGTAAAAGTGTGTTTGTGGCCGTGTCTTTTAACGGTTCAACAGGGACCTTGAAGACTACCAGTCCAAAAAAGTATATCTATGGAGAAAAACTAATAGTGGATCTCTGCACAGAAGTACATCCAGTATGTCAGTGTCCTCCTTAAGTGGCCGCTCTGATGTTTTGGGTGCCTCAGTGTCTGCCGTTGGATCTGGTGAAAATACAAGACTCCGTGATCACTCTTACCATCCCTATAAGCGGAATGCAGCTCCTTCCAAAATGCATAGGGACAATAAGGTGATTAACCTTAGCAACCATACACTTTCTGAGCCTGCTGGGGAGGGGTCTTTCCTATGCACCTACATCTAGCTTTGATCTATTCTCCACAATTAAAGACTTGCACATCTTTGCGAGGTCGTTGCTATTTAAAATATATTTTCATAATAATGCTTTGAACTCTCTTTTCCCCACAGAGGAGGAACAGAAGGCCCTGAGGATCCTAGAGGAATTAGCTATTGAACACGTGGAAGAAGGCGGTAAGGTTCCTCCATCGATCCGCCCACTTTCCAAGAAATACCCCCATTGTCTTCATGTTCAAATATTGAACTCTTTGTCCAGGTGGTTGTGGCAGAATTATATAGAATTCCGAAATTTGTAATTAATGATAATTTATCTAAAGAAGAGAGGAGCAGGTTGATATATTTTCAGGAGCTACCTGATATTGTTTTGAAGCCGGCTGGCCCACATTTATGTACAAGAGAGAGGCTTTTCGTCACTTAAACAACTCGGCATGCTATAGGAAACTTTCCTATAATCCCCTCTCGGCATATTCATCTCAACTAGACACGATCATTCAGCGGGCTTTCGAGTACGGCGTTATCTCCAAAGATCTAGCACTGGCCCTGGTAGTTCCTGAACCTATGATTTCTACCTTCTACCTGCTCCCTAAAATTCACAAAAATTCTGCCACACCACCTGGTAGACCAATTATCTCGGGAGTTGGTAATTTCTTGGAAAATATTAATAAATGGATCGATTACTACTTTCAACCTCTGGTCTCGGGCCTCCCTTCCTTCCTCAAGGACACAGGGGACCTCTTGCGCAGGGTCGACGGACTGCATCTGGAGGGTGATACTCTAATGGTTTCAGCTGATCTTGTAGATTGTGCGCCTTCGCGGGCAGGGTCCTCTCTCCTACTGTACCAGTTATGACTTGTATTGTTCAATATTATTGTACTTGTTTTTATTATGTATACCCCTCCTCACATGTAAAGCGCCATGGAATAAATGGCGCTATAACAATAAATAATAATAATAATAATAATGTCGAGTCCCTGTATACAAATATTAAACATACTGACAGCCTAGCAGCTGTGAAATTCTTTTTGGATACTTCGTCTTTGTCCACTGGGATTCGTACATTTCTGCTGGAGCTATTGGAGTTCACCCTTACCCACATTTTTTTGTTTTTAAGGGATGTTTCTACCTGCAGCTCCAGGGTACCACCATGGGGGCGGCCTTTGCGCCATCCTATGCTGGTCTCTTCCTGGGGCTGTGGGAGAGGGACCTCTTCCTGTCTGACAAATTGGGGTCTATGGAGCGTGTCCTTCTATGGACACGCTACATAGACGATATCTTCTTTGTCTGGCAGGGCACTCCGGTCGACCTTGCGCAACTATTTGAGGTTTTAAATAGCAACGACCTCAATATTCACTTAACCTTTTGCTATAGTGGGGTGTTGTTAGATTTTCTTGATGTGAGCATAAGGAGGGACCCCTCTGGCATGTTGCAGACCGATGTCTTCACAAAAGAAACGGCCACAAACACACTTTTACATGCTACATCTGGTCATCCACGACATATGATTAGGTCGGTCCCAACCGGACAATTCCTCCGCATCCGTATAATCTGCTCCTTAGATGCTGATTTTGAACGTAGAGCGGAGGAGCTGAAGGAACGGTTCCTATCTAGAGGATATAGTCACAGGATGATTAAGAGAGCATATCATAGGGCCAAACACTCTTCCCAGCAGGAGCTACTATATAATCATTCACGGCCTAGATCCTCTGCCACTAAACAGGTGACAAGATTTGTCACCACCTTTAAAGGGAACCTGTCACCCCGTTTTTTCAGTATGAGATAAAAATACCATTAAATAGGGCCTGAGCTGTGCTGGACAATAGTGTATTTTGTGTACCCTGATTCCCCACCTATGCTGCCGAAATACCTTACCAAAGTCGCCGTTTTCGCCTGTCAATCAAGGTGGTCTGGTCAAATGGGCGTGTTGAAATCGCTTCTTCTCCCCCAAATCTTGCTTATGTTTCCGTTGGTGGCGTAGTGGTTTGCGCATGCCCAACAGCGGAATGCACTGCGCAGCTGAAGAAAAAGAGTGCGATCTGCGCTATTCGCCACTTTATCGCTGGCGGCGGCCATCTTCCTGAGGCCGCACGTGCCCAGATGGAGCGCTCTGCTGCCCGGGGCTTCAGGAAAATGGCCGTGGGATGCCGCACGTGCGCAGATGGAGATCGCGGCGGCCATTTTCCTGAAGCCGACTTCGCATATTGTCATATTTTGTCATGGATATTATTTGTGAGCCTTGTTCCCTTATATATTCACATGTAGAAGTGTATATATCTATACATGTATTTGCTTTTTTGTTCCCCTGCTTACCTGCGGTGATTGAGAGACTTGCCGTTTGGTTGGGCTAATTCTCGCTGTTCCCATTTCCAAAATGGCCGCGTGTGTACTTCTGCTCATGCGCAGTTTCGATCTTAGTCTCCTTCGCTTCCGGTCCGTTGCCTGGCGCCGGATTGCATGGGCCCGTGCTTTCTGGTACCGGTCTATGCGCCGTGCTGAGTGTAAGGTAGCTTCGCATTGGCTTAAGGATATTCGCAGCGGTTATAAATAACACAGTCTGATGGGTCATGACACGCCCCCTGAAGAAGGAATACTCCGAAACGCGCGTCGGGGTGGGTTGGAGTGGACACGTTCCCCTCATCATATCACTGGTATGTTATTCATCTGGGTTTTTGTCCTAGGGCATTGTTATGCATATACCCTTACTACTTTTACCTATATGCTCCTGGTTTAATACTTTGTACTGGCACTATGACAGAGCATGTAGGGTTATTATTATTGATACAGCTTTCCAGTATGATTGACTCAGTTGTTGTTGTGGGGCAATATGTCTGACTCCATGCGTTCCATACACTGTGTTTGCAATTTTTAACCTGTTACTGTCCTGACACCTTGTGTTTATATATTTATACCTAATAAAGTTATTCTATATTACTCTTTGGACTTTATTGCAACATTTTTTCAGTGGTTTTTTGCTTTGTTGCATTGGTGTGTCCCACACTATTCCATTCACAGGCGCAAGCTATCATTTTTTACATCCTATTTATGACATCATGACTAGATGGTGTGTATATTCTTGCCTGTTTTGTTTTCCTTGTTTATATATATACAGTATATATATAAATATATACAGTACAGACCAAAAGTTTGGATACACCTTCTCATTTAAAGATTGTTCTGTATTTTCATGACTATGAAAACTGTACATTCACACTGAAGGCATCAAAACTATGAATTAACACATGTGGAATTATATACTTAACAAAAAAGTGTGAAACAACTTAAATTATGTCTTATATTTTAGGATTGTCAAAGTAGCCACCTTTTGCTTTGATGACTGCTTTGCACACTCTTGGCATTCTCTTGATGAGCTTCAAGAGGTAGTCACCGGGAATGGTCTTCCAACAATCTTGAAGGAGTTCCCAGAGATGCTTAGCACTAGTTGGCCCTTTTGTCTTCACTTTGCGGTCCAGCTCACCCCAAACCATCTCGATTGGGTTCAGGTCTGGTGACTGTGGAGGCCAGGTTATCTGGCGTAGCACCCCATCACTCTCCTTCTTGGTCAAATAGCCCTTACACAGCCTGGAGGTGTGTTTGGGGTCATTGTCCTGTTGAAAAATAAATGGTGGTCCAACTAAACGCAAACCGGATGAAATAGCATGCCGCTGCAAGATGCTGTGGTAGCCATGCTGGTTCAGTATGCCTTCAATTTTGAATAAATCCCCAACAGTGTCACCAGCAAAGCACCATCACATCTCCTCCATGCTTCACGGTGGGAACCAGGCATGTAGAGTCCATCCGTTCACCTTTTCTGCGTTGCACAAAGACACGGTGGTTGGAACCAAAGATCTCAAATTTGGACTCATCAGACCAAAGCACAGATTTCCACTGGTCTAATGTCCATTCCTTGTGTTCTTTAGCCCAAACAAGTGTCTTCTGCTTGTTGCCTGTCCTTAGCAGTGGTTTCCTAGCAGCTATTTTACCATGAAGGCCTGCTGCACAAAGTCTCCTCTTCACAGTTGTTGTAGAGATGTGTCTGCTGCTAGAACTCTGTGTGGCATTGACCTGGTCTCTAATCTGAGCTGCTGTTAACCTGCGATTTCTGAGGCTGGTGACTCGGATAAACTTATCTTCAGAAGCAGAGGTAACTCTTGGTCTAACTTTCCTGGGGCGGTCCTCATGTAAGCCAGTTTCTTTGTAGCGCCTGATGGTTTTTGCCACTGCACTTGGGGACACTTTCAAAGTTTGCCCAATTTTTCGGACTGACTGACCTTCATTTCTTAAAGTAATGATGGTCGCTCATTTTTCTTTACTTAGCTGCTTTTTTCTTACCAGAATACAAATTCTAACAGTCTATTCAGTAGGACTATCATCTGTGTATCCACCAGACTTCTGCACAACACAACTTATGGTCCCAACCCCATTTATAAGGCAAGAAATCCCACTTATTAAACCTGACGGGTCACTCCTGTGAATTGAAAATCATTCCCGGTGACTACCTCTTGAAGCTCATCAAGAGAATGCCAAGAGTGTGCAAAGCAGTCATCAAAGCAAAAGGTGGCTACTTTGAAGAACCTAGAATATAAGACATAATTTCAGTTGTTTCACACTTTTTTTGTTGCGTATATAATTCCACATGTGTTAATTCATAGTTTTCATGCCTTCAGTGTGAATGTACAATTTTCATAGTCATGAAAATACAGAAAAATCTTTAAATGAGAAGGTATGTCCAAACTTTTGGTCTGTACTATATATACTGTGTGCAGAATTATTAGGCAAGTTGTATTTTGATCACATGATACTTTTTATACATGTTGTCCTACTCCAAGCTGTTCAGGTTTGAGAGCCAACTACCAATTAAGTTAATCAGGTGATGTGCATCTCTGTGATGAGAATGGGTGTTGTCTAATGACATCAAAACCCTATATAAGGTGTGCTTAATTATTAGGCAACTTCCTTTCCTTTGGCAAAATGCGTCAGAAGAGAGATTTGACGGGCTCTGAAAAGTCCAAAATTGTGAGTTGTCTTGCAGAAGGATGCAGCAGTCTTGAAACTGCCTAAACCCTTAAGTAACTTATATAGATGTGTGGTGAGCACTTTGAAGCCTCAAGTGCTTCACAGAATTTATAACGCAGAGCCGTGAAAATAAAAAAAATCTTTTTTTTTCCTCATGATTTTTTTGAGCCCGAAATTTTTTATTTTCACAAGGGTAACAGGAGAAATTGGACCCCAAAAGTTGTTTTCCAGTTTGTCCTGAATACGCTGGTACCCCACATGTGGGGGGGGGGAACCACTGTTTGGGCACCCGTCGGGGCTCGAAGGCAAGTAGTGACGTTTTAAAATGTAGACTTTGATGGAATGGTCTGCGGGCGTCATGTTGCGTTTGCAGAGCCCCTGATGTACCTAAACAGTAGAAACCCCCCACAACTGACTCCATTTTGAAAACTATACCCACAAAAGGAGCTTATCTAGATGTGTGGTGAGCACTTAGAACCCCCTAGTGCTTCACAGAAGTTTATAACGTAGAGTCGTGAAAATAAAAAATATTTTTTCCACAAAAATGATCTTTTTACCCCCAAATGTTTACAGGGAAACAGGAAAAATTGGACCAAAAATGTTGTTGTGCAATTTATCATGGGTACGCTGATACCCCATATGTGTGGGGGGGCCACTGTTTGGGCACACGGCAGAGCTCGGAAGGGAAGGAGCACTGTTTTGGAATGCAGACTTTGATAGAATGATCTGCGGGCGTCATGTTGCGCTTGCAGAGCCCCTGATGTGCCTAAACAGTGGAAACCCCCCATATCTGAGGCCATTTTGGAAACTAGACCCCCCAAGGAACTTATCTAGATGTGTTGTGTGAACTTTGAACCCCCAAGCGTTTCACTAAAGTTTATAACGCAGAGCCATGAAAATAAAAAATCATTTTTTCCACAAAAATGATATTTTAGCCCACAATTTTTTATTTTCACAAGAGTAACAGGAGAAATTGGACCCCAAAAGTTGTTTTCAAATTTGTCCTGAGTACGCTGATACCCCATATGTGGGAGAAAACTACTGTTTGGGCACACTTTGGGGCTCGAAAGGGAAGTAGTGACGTTTTGGAGTGCAGACTTTGATGGAATGGTCTGCGGGCGTCCTTGATGTGCCTAAAACAGTAGAAACCCCCCACAAGTGACACCATTTTGGAAACCAGACCACCCCATGGAGCTTATGCAGATGTGTGGTGAGCACTTTGAATGCCCAAGTGCTTTACAGAAGTTTATAACGCAGAACTGTGAAAATAAAAAATCATTTTTTAAATTATTTTTACTACCCAATTTTTTATTTTTCCAAGGGTAATAGGAGAAATTGGACTGCAAAAGTTGCTGTCTAATTTGTCTTCAGTACGCTGATGCCCCATATGTGGGGGTAAACCACCATTTGGGCGCACGGCAGAGCTCAGAAGGGGGAAGCACAATTTGACTTTTTGAACGCAAAATCGGCTGGAATTGATGGTGGTGCCATGTCGCGTTGGGAGACGCCCTGATGTACGTAAACAGTGGAAACCCCCCAATTCTAGCTCCAACACTAACCACAAAACACCCTTCACCCTACTCCCACCCTAACCATAATCCTAATCCCAACACACCCCTAACCCTAATCCCAAGCCTAACCATAACCCTAATCACAACCCTAACCCCAACACACCCCTATCCCTAATCACACCCCTAATACTAATCCCAACCCTAACCATAACCCTAATCCCAACCCTAACCCTAATCCCAACCATAACCCTAATCCCAACCTTAACCCTAATCTCAACCCTATGTCACGGGGATACAAGGAGGGCGAGAGCTAATAACCCGGGCCCCTGCAATTTCCCTCAGACTAGGGAAACCCTGTCTGACCCTCTACCTGAAGTTTTCACTGAAGGTGTGCATGTTCAGGCCTCCACCCTCACCCTAACTCCTGATTCAGCCCTAGACTGAACACCACCGCCCACCACCCTGTGAATGCAATAGACCAATACCCACAGTTATGACAAACAAGGATAAAGGAAAATATACACCACGCCACAGTCAATCAGGAATACACTATAAAGGTGCAGGGCAAAATAAATACAAATATAGAAAGGAGTAAATAAGACAAAGGAAAATACACCACCAGCAACGATTCTCCAACAACCAGCTCTCCACTCCGGACCGAGATAACTACGGATAAGACAGAAGCTATAATCGGCGACGCCCAAAGATCAGGAGAACCATTTAAAGGAAATGGGCATGGCCCAGCTTCCAATCCGAGGATCAGATAAATTAACCCCGGAGCAGCCAGACGAAAACTAGCCGACGCCAATGAGCAAACAGTGGTCAAACGCGGAATTACTGCTGTCTGTCAGACGACCTGGTCTGGACAGTGTCCAACATGACACCCTATCCCTAATGCCAACCCTAACCCTAGTCCTAATCCTAACCCTAACCCTAATCCCAACCTGTTGTGAAATTGGATTTTGGGCTCCCCCGGTGGCCACTGGTGGAATTGAACTGGTGTGCATCATCCCCTCTGTTCACCTGTTTCCATCAGGATGTGGGAGTCGCTATTTAACCTTGCTCCTCTGTCACTTCCATGCCGGTCAACATTGTAATCAGAAGCCTTTCTGTGCATGTTCCTGCTGCTAGACAACTCCCAGCTAAGTTGGACTTTAGTCCTCGTTTGTTTTTGCATTTTGTTCCAGTTCACAGCTGTAGTTTCGTTTCTGTGTCTGGAAAGCTCTTGTGATCTGAAATTGCCACTCTGATGTTATGAGTTAATACTAGAGTCTTAAAGTAATTTCAGGATGGCGTTTTGATAGGGTTTTCAGCTGACCATGAAAGTGCCCTTTCTGTCTTCCTGCTATCTAGTAAGCGGACCTCAATTTTGCTAAACCTATTTTCATACTACGTTTGTCATTTCATCTAAAATCACCGCCAATATATGTGGGGGCCTCTGTCTGCCTATCGGGGAAACTTCTCTAGAGGTGAGCCAGGACTATATTTTCCTCTGCCAGGATTAGTTAGTCCTCCGGCCGGCGCTGGGCGTCTAGGGATAAAAAACATAGGCAACGCTACCCGGCTACTGTTAGTTGTGCGGCAGGTTTAGTTCATGGTCAGTTTAGTTTCCATCCTTCCAAGAGCTAGTACTTATGTTTGCTGGGCTATGTTCTCTTGCCATTGAGAACCATAACAGTTTGACCGGCCCCAAAGGGTTAAATTAATTGACAGAGAAAGGAGAGAAAAGAGAAGTCTGCTGAAGATTTTTTTTTTTTTTTTTTCCCTTCCCTTCAGTTCTGAGTGTGCTTGTAATTGAATCTCTTGCAAGTCTGCCTATATTGCAGCCTTTCTCTCTCTCTCCTTCTAATCCTGGAATGGCTCTGTGTTCACCTGTTTAAAATGGATATTCAGAGTTTAGCTGCAGGTTTGAATAATCTCACCACGAAAGTTCAAAATTTACAAGATTTTGTTGTTCATGTTCCTATATCTGAACCTAGAATTCCTTTGCCTGAATTTTTCTCGGGGAATAGATCTTGCTTTCAAAATTTCAAAAATAATTGCAAGTTGTTTTTGTCCCTGAAATCTCGCTCTGCTGGAGATCCTGCTCAGCAGGTCAGGATTGTGATTTCCTTGCTCCGGGGCGACCCTCAGGATTGGGCTTTTGCATTGGCTCCAGGGGATCCTGCGTTGCTCAATGTGGATGCGTTTTTTCTGGCCTTGGGGTTGCTTTATGAGGAACCTCAGTTAGAGCTTCAGGCGGAAAAGGCCTTGATGTCCCTATCTCAGGGGCAAGACGAAGCTGAAATATACTGCCAGAAATTCCGTAAATGGGCTGTGCTTACTCAGTGGAATGAGTGCGCCCTGGCGGCGAATTTCAGAGAGGGTCTCTCTGATGCCATTAAGGATGTTATGGTGGGGTTCCCTGTGCCTGCGGGTCTGAATGAGTCCATGACAATGGCTATCCAGATCGATAGGCGTCTGCGGGAGCGCAAACCTGTGCACCATTTGGCGGTGTCTACCGAGAAGACGCCAGAGAATATGCAATGTGATAGAATTCTGTCCAGAAGTGAACGGCAGAATTTAAGACGAAAAAATGGGTTGTGCTTCTATTGCGGTGATTCAACTCATGTTATATCAGCATGCTCTAAGCGTACTAAGAAGCTTGATAAGTCTGTTTCAATTGGCACTTTACAGTCTAAGTTTATTCTATCTGTGACCCTGATTTGTTCTTTATCATCTATTACCGCGGATGCCTATGTCGACTCTGGCGCCGCTTTGAGTCTTATGGATTGGTCCTTTGCCAAACGCTGTGGGTATGATTTGGAGCCTCTTGAAACTCCTATACCCCTGAAGGGGATTGACTCCACCCCATTGGCTAGTAATAAACCACAATACTGGACACAAGTAACTATGCGGATTAATCCGGATCATCAGGAGATTATTCGCTTTCTTGTGCTGTATAACCTACATGATGTGTTGGTGCTTGGATTGCCATGGCTGCAATCTCATAACCCAGTCCTTGACTGGAAAGCTATGTCTGTGTTAAGCTGGGGATGTAAGGGGACGCATGGGGACGTACCTGTGGTTTCCATTTCATCATCTATTCCCTCTGAGATTCCTGAATTCTTGACTGAATATCGTGACGTTTTTGAAGAACCTAAGCTTGGTTCATTACCTCCGCACCGGGAGTGCGATTGTGCCATAGATTTGATTCCGGGTAGTAAATACCCTAAGGGTCGTTTATTTAATCTGTCTGTGCCTGAACATGCTGCTATGCGAGAATATATAAAGGAGTCCTTGGAAAAGGGACATATTCGTCCTTCGTCATCTCCCTTAGGAGCCGGTTTTTTCTTTGTGGCTAAGAAAGATGGCTCTTTGAGGCCGTGTATTGATTATCGGCTTTTGAATAAAATCACGGTTAAATATCAATATCCGTTGCCACTGCTGACTGATTTGTTTGCTCGCATAAAGGGGGCCAAGTGGTTCTCTAAGATAGATCTCCGTGGGGCGTATAATTTGGTGCGAATTAAGCAGGGGGATGAGTGGAAGACCGCATTTAATACGCCCGAGGGCCACTTTGAGTATTTGGTGATGCCTTTTGGTCTTTCAAATGCCCCTTCAGTCTTTCAGTCCTTTATGCATGACATTTTCCGTGATTATTTGGATAAATTTATGATTGTGTATCTGGATGATATTTTGATTTTTTCGGATGACTGGGACTCTCATGTCCAGCAGGTCAGGAGGGTTTTTCAGGTTTTGCGGTCTAATTCCTTGTGTGTGAAGGGTTCTAAGTGCGTTTTTGGGGTTCAAAAGATTTCCTTTTTGGGATATATTTTTTCCCCCTCTTCCATCGAGATGGATCCTGTCAAGGTTCAGGCTATTTGTGATTGGACGCAACCTTCTTCTCTTAAGAGTCTTCAGAAATTTTTGGGCTTTGCTAACTTTTATCGTCGATTTATTGCTGGTTTTTCTGATGTTGTTAAACCATTGACTGATTTGACTAAGAAGGGTGCTGATGTTGCTGATTGGTCCCCTGCTGCTGTGGAGGCCTTTCGGGAGCTTAAGCGCCGCTTTTCTTCCGCCCCTGTGTTGCGTCAGCCTGATGTTGCTCTTCCTTTTCAGGTTGAGGTCGACGCTTCTGAAATCGGAGCTGGGGCGGTTTTGTCGCAGAGAAGTTCCGATTGTTCCGTGATGAGACCTTGTGCCTTTTTCTCGCGTAAATTTTCGCCCGCCGAGCGGAATTATGATGTTGGGAATCGGGAGCTTTTGGCCATGAAGTGGGCTTTTGAGGAGTGGCGTCATTGGCTTGAGGGGGCTAGACATCAGGTGGTGGTATTGACTGACCACAAAAATCTAATTTATCTTGAGTCCGCCAGACGCCTGAATCCTAGACAGGCGCGCTGGTCGTTGTTTTTCTCTCGGTTTAATTTTGTGGTGTCCTACCTGCCGGGTTCTAAGAATGTTAAGGCGGATGCCCTTTCTAGGAGTTTTGAGCCTGACTCCCCTGGTAACTCTGAACCTACAGGTATCCTTAAGGATGGAGTGATATTGTCTGCCGTTTCTCCAGACCTGCGGCGGGCCTTGCAGGAGTTTCAGGCGGATAGACCTGATCGTTGCCCACCTGGTAGACTGTTTGTTCCTGATGATTGGACCAGTAATGTCATTTCTGAGGTTCATTCTTCTGCGTTGACAGGTCATCCTGGAATCTTTGGTACCAGGGATTTGGTGGCAAGGTCCTTCTGGTGGCCTTCCCTGTCTCGAGATGTGCGAGGCTTTGTGCAATCTTGTGACGTTTGTGCTCGGGCCAAGCCTTGTTGTTCTCGGGCTAGTGGATTGTTGTTGCCCTTGCCTATCCCGAAGAGGCCCTGGACGCACATCTCGATGGATTTTATTTCGGATCTTCCTGTTTCTCAGAAGATGTCTGTCATCTGGGTGGTGTGTGACCGTTTCTCTAAGATGGTCCATTTGGTTCCCCTGCCTAAGTTGCCTTCTTCTTCCGAGTTGGTTCCTCTGTTTTTTCAAAATGTGGTCCGTTTGCATGGTATTCCGGAGAATATCGTTTCTGACAGAGGAACCCAATTCGTGTCTAGATTTTGGCGAGCATTCTGTGCTAGGATGGGCATAGATTTGTCTTTCTCGTCTGCTTTCCATCCTCAGACTAATGGTCAGACCGAGCGGACGAATCAGACCTTGGAGACATATTTGAGGTGTTTTGTGTCTGCAGATCAGGATGATTGGGTTGCTTTTTTGCCTTTAGCGGAGTTTGCCCTCAATAATCGGGCCAGCTCTGCCACCTTGGTGTCTCCTTTTTTCTGTAATTCGGGGTTTCATCCTCGATTTTCTTCTGGTCAGGTGGAATCTTCGGATTGTCCTGGAGTGGATGCTGTGGTGGAGAGGTTGCATCAGATTTGGGGGCAGGTAGTGGACAATTTGAAGTTGTCCCAGGAGAAGACTCAGCTTTTTGCCAACCGCCGGCGTCGGGTTGGTCCTCGGCTTTGTGTTGGGGACTTGGTGTGGTTGTCTTCTCGTTTTGTCCCTATGAGGGTTTCTTCTCCTAAGTTTAAGCCTCGGTTCATCGGCCCGTACAAGATATTGGAGATTCTTAACCCTGTGTCCTTCCGTTTGGACCTCCCTGCATCTTTTTCTATTCATAATGTTTTTCATCGGTCATTGTTGCGCAGGTATGAGGTACCGGTTGTGCCTTCCGTTGAGCCTCCTGCTCCGGTGTTGGTTGAGGGCGAGTTGGAGTACGTTGTGGAAAAAATCTTGGACTCCCGGGTTTCCAGACGGAAACTCCAGTATCTGGTCAAATGGAAGGGATACGGTCAGGAGGATAATTCTTGGGTGACTGCCTCTGATGTTCATGCCTCCGATCTGGTCCGTGCCTTTCATAGGGCTCATCCTGATCGCCCTGGTGGTTCTGGTGAGGGTTCGGTGCCCCCTCCTTGAGGGGGGGGTACTGTTGTGAAATTGGATTTTGGGCTCCCCCGGTGGCCACTGGTGGAATTGAACTGGTGTGCATCATCCCCTCTGTTCACCTGTTTCCATCAGGATGTGGGAGTCGCTATTTAACCTTGCTCCTCTGTCACTTCCATGCCGGTCAACATTGTAATCAGAAGCCTTTCTGTGCATGTTCCTGCTGCTAGACAACTCCCAGCTAAGTTGGACTTTAGTCCTCGTTTGTTTTTGCATTTTGTTCCAGTTCACAGCTGTAGTTTCGTTTCTGTGTCTGGAAAGCTCTTGTGATCTGAAATTGCCACTCTGATGTTATGAGTTAATACTAGAGTCTTAAAGTAATTTCAGGATGGCGTTTTGATAGGGTTTTCAGCTGACCATGAAAGTGCCCTTTCTGTCTTCCTGCTATCTAGTAAGCAGACCTCAATTTTGCTAAACCTATTTTCATACTACGTTTGTCATTTCATCTAAAATCACCGCCAATATATGTGGGGGCCTCTGTCTGCCTATCGGGGAAACTTCTCTAGAGGTGAGCCAGGACTATATTTTCCTCTGCCAGGATTAGTTAGTCCTCCGGCCGGCGCTGGGCGTCTAGGGATAAAAAACGTAGGCAACGCTACCCGGCTACTGTTAGTTGTGCGGCAGGTTTAGTTCATGGTCAGTTTAGTTTCCATCCTTCCAAGAGCTAGTACTTATGTTTGCTGGGCTATGTTCTCTTGCCATTGAGAACCATAACACCAACCCTTACCTTAATACCAACCCTAATCCTAATCCCAACCATAACTTTAGCCCCAACGCTAACTTTAGCTTAACTCATTTTAGCCCAACTCTAAACCTAATGGAAAAATGGAAATAAATATATTTTATTTATTTTATTATTTTTCCCTAACTAAGGGGGTGATAAAGGGGGGGTAATTACTTTTTTTTATTTTGATCACTGTGATAGGGCCTATCACAGTGACCAAAATTAACCAATAGGAAAAATCTCCCTATTGTTGCTGGGTGCTGGCAGGCAGACCTCGGTGGGTGAACTGCACATGCGCCTGCCGTTTTCTCCTGGAAGAAGTCGGAGGGGGACTTCAGGGGGCCATGGAGGGACAACAAAGGTACCAGGGGATCGAGGACTCTATTTCTCTCTCCTCTGATGTGCGATCACATCAGAGGAGAGAGAAATTAAATGGCAAATCACGCTTTTTTGCGGTTGCCTTTAAACGGTTAATAACGGCGATGGCAACCCCGGGCCGGTAAAAAACAACCTGAATCATGTTCTCTGGAGTCTCGTCTGCCCCAGCAGCTGAGACTCCAGAGAAAATCCGACTCTGGGGGGAAAGCTATACACTTTTCAAATATACCCTTAACTAAAGCCGTTAAAAGACGTATCGGCAGTCGTTAAGGGGTTAAGTCTCCTCTTAGCCTTATTTTTTGCAAGCTAAACATTCCCAGATCTTTTAACCTTGTAAGACATAGTTTGCAGTTAGCTCATCATCCTGGTTTCTTCTCTGAACTTTCCCCAGTTTTTCAATGTATTTTTTAAAATATGGTGCCCGGAACTGGACACAGTATTCCAGATGAGGTCTGACCAAGGAGTAGGAGGGGATAATTACTTCACGTGATCTAGACTCTATGCCTCTCTTAGAGTGCCTTGCGAAAGTACTCGGCTCCCTGGAACTTTTCAACCTTTTCCCACATATCATGCATCAAACATAAAGATACCAAATGTAAATTTTTGGTGAAGAATCAACAAGTTGAACACAATTGCGAAGTTGAACAAAATTTATTGGTTATTTTAAATTTTTGTGGAAAATCAAAAACTGAAAAGTGGGGCGTGCAATATTATTTGGCCCCTTAATACTTTGTTGCGCCACCTTTTGCTGCAATTACAGCTGCAAGTTGCTTGGGGTATGTCTCTATCAGTTTTGTACATCGAGAGACTGAAATTTTTGCCCATTCATCCTTGGCAAACAGCAAGAGCTCAGTGAGGTTTGATGGAGATCGTTTGTGAACAGCAGTTTTCAGCTCTTTCCACAGATTCTCGATTGGATTGAGGTCTGGACTTTGACTTTGCCATTCTAACACCTGGATATGTTTATTTGTGAACCATTCCATCGTAGATTTTGCATTATGTTTGGGATCATTTTCTTGTTGGAAGACAAATCTCCATCCCAGTCTCAGGTCTTTTGCAGACTCCAACAGGTTTTCTTCAAGAATGGTCCTGTATTTGGCTCCATCCATCTTCCCATCAATTTTAACCATCTTCCCTGTCCCTGCTAAAGAAAAGCAGGCCCAAACTATGATGCTGCCACCACCATGTTTGACAGTGGGAATGGTGTGTTCAGGGTGATGAGCTGTGTTGCCTTTATGCCAAACATATTGTTTGTCATTGTTGCCAAAAAGTTCGATTTTGGTTTTCTTCTGACCAGAGCACCTTCTTCCACATGTTTGGTGTGTCTCCCAGGTGGCTTGTTGCAAACTTTAAACAAAACTTTTTATGGATATCTTTGAGAAATGGCTTTCTTCTTGCCATTCTTCCATAAAGGCCAGATTTGTGCAGTGTATGACTAATTGTTGTCCTATGGAGAGACTGTCCTACCTCAGCTGTAGATCTCTGCAGTTCATGCAGAGTGATCATGGGCCTCTTGGCTGCATCTCTGATCAGTCTTCTCCTTGTTTGAGATGATAGTTTAGAGGGAAGGCCGGGTCTTGGTAGATTTGCAGTGGTATGATACTCCTTCCATTACAATATGATCGCTTGCACAGTGCTCCTTGGGATGTTTAAAGTTTTGGAAATCATTTTGTATCCAAATCTGGCTTTAAACTTCTCCACAACAGTATCAGGGACCTGCCTGTTGTGGTCTTTATGATGCTCTCTGTGCTTCAAACAGAACCCTGAGACTATCACAGAGCAGGTGCATTTATACGGAGACTTGATTACACACAGGTGGATTATATTTATTTATCATCATTAGGTATTTAGGACAACATTGGATCATTCAGAGATCCACAATGAACTTCTGGAGAGAGTTTGCTGCACTGAAAGTAAAGGGGCCGAATAATATTGCACGCCCCACATTTCAGTTTTTGAATTTCCAGAAAAATGTAAAATAATCAATAAACTTCACTCAACTTCACAATCGTGTTCCACTTGTTGTTGATTCTAAACCAAAAATTTACATTTGTACATTTGTTATCTTTATGTTTGAAGCATGATATGTGGGAAAAGGTTGAAAAGTTCCAGGGAGCCGAATACTTTTGCAAGGCACTGTAATACATCACAGTACTGTATTTACCTTTTTTGCTGCTGCATCACACTGTTGACCCATGTGCAGTCTGTGATCTATTAGTATACCTAAGTCATGCATGCCGTTGCTTAGTTCTATTCTTCCCATTCTGTAGATATAATTTTTGTTTTTCTTGCCCAGATGTAGAATCTTTTATTTCTCCCTGTTAAATATCATTTTATTAGCTGCTGTCCATTGTTGAAGCTTATCTAGATCCTTCTGAATATTTCTCTGTCTTCTCTAGTGTTAGCTATCCTTCATAGCTTTGCATTGTCTGCAAATTTGATTAGTTTACCTTCAGTTTCCTTATCTAGATCATTTATAAAAATGTTTAACACTGGGGCTACAATAGAACCTTGTGGTACCTCACTTGAAATGCTCTTCTAATTGGATGTGTAACCACACAGTATGATCACTGAGTCAGCTGTGAATCCACCTAATCGTAGCCTTGTCAATCCCATACTTCATCATTTTTCTAACAAGGATAGTATGAGATACTTTACCAAATGCTTTGCTGAAGTCAAGATATACTATATCTACCACATTTCCCTTAGTCTACGTTCACATTTGCGGTCTGCGCCGCAGCGTCGCCGCATGCGTCATGCGCCCCTATATTTAACATGGGGGCGCATGGACATGCGTCGCACTTGCGTTTTGCGCCGCATGCGTCCCTGCGGCGCCCGCGTCCGGGCGCAGAGGACGCAGCAAGTTGCATTTTTGCTGCGTCCAAAATCAATGAAAAAAAGGACGCATGCGGCGCAAAACGCAGCGTTGTGCATGCGTTTTGCTGCGTTTTTGTTTGCGTTGTGCGTTGCGGCGCCGACGCTGCGGCGCACAACGCAAATGTGAACGTAGCCTTATCCACCCAGTCGGTGATTCCATCATAGAAGGAAATTAGATTAGTCTGGCATGACTTGTTTGTTACAAACCCAGGCTGGCTCTGGTAAGTTACTACATTCTTATGCAACTACTTAAATACATGTTGTTTAATAATTTGTTCAAAGATCTTTCCTGGTACAGAAGTAAGATTCACTGGCCTGTAATTTCCTGGCTCTTATTTCCTTTTTTGAAGATAGGTACACTATTTACCCTTCTCAAAGATTCTGGCAAGTGGTTCTGCAATTTCCTCTGCTATGCTTTTCAGTACCCTAGGATGTAATTCATCTAGACCAGGGGATTTAAATTAATTTCAATTAGCTAAGTGTTCCATCGCCATCTTTCTGTTTATAGATAGTGTTGATTATTTTATTCCTTCAATAGCCCTTGAAGATCAACTGACGGTACAATTACTTTCTAGAGAACACAGATGCAAGATAGGAATTTAAAAGTTCAGCCTTCTCAACATCATTTTTGGCTACTTTACCCTTTTCTTCCTGTAAAAATGCGATATCATCTTTGACTTTTCTTTTGCTTTTGACATACCCCCAAAATCATTTTTTGTTGCTTTTGGTCTCCCTTGCAAGCCTCACTTCATTACTAGCTTTAACTCTTCTAATGCTTGCCCTGCATTCCCTGCAGACATCATTATATTCTTCTTCAGATATGCCCCCTTTTTTTCATTTAATATACATTTCTTTTTTTTCTTTTTAACAAGTGTTTAAGTTTTGTGTTCATCCATCCTGGTCTCTTTAAATGCTTGCAATTCTTCGTTCTATTTGGGATTGTTACTGATTCTGCAGTGAGAATTTTATTTAGATAAATCTCCCATCCTTCTTGAACATTTCTGTACTTTATAACATCTAGCCATTTGACCTTGCAAACCTCTTTCTGAGTCCACCACTGGTGAATGATGCTGCGCTCTCAGCATCTCATTCACCAGTGGTTTTGAGCCAGGACAGACGCATCTTGGTACCGTCCAGGTTGCAAACTATTTAGCCCCCAGACAAGGATTACAGCGTGGGACACAACGACGGTAAGGTATGGTATATTGTTTTTTTTTTATTACAGGAGATTGAGGGCTTCGGGGAATTATGTGTTGCAGTACGTATGGTTTAATTTAGAATATTAAAGGTGTTTGTGTCATTTTTTCAAATAAATAGATTTTTTTCTGTCTGTGTCTTTATTTAACATATAACAATACGATAAGTAATAGATAGGTGTCTTACAGACATAAGACACCTCTCCATTACTAAGCATTGGGCTTGATGTCACCTGACATTACAGAAGTGACATCAACCCCACAAATATGAACCCCACTTGCCACTGCTACAGAGCAAGAGGAAAGAGCCTGGCAAAGTACCAGAATTGGGGCATCTAATAGATGCTCCTTTTCTGGGCAGCTGTGTGCTGCTATTTTTAGGCTGGGGGGCAATATCCATGGCGCCTTACCAGCCTGAGAATAGCAGCCCCCAGCTGTGAGCTTTTCAAGGCTGGTTGTCAAAAATGGGGTGGGACCCCACGCCGTTTTAAAAAATTATTTATTTAAATAAAAAACAGAGTGGGGACCCCTCTATTCTTGATAACCAACCTTGCAGAAGCTGACAGCTGAGGGTTGCCCCCAGCTGTGAGTTTTGCCTGCAATGGAGGAGATGGAGAAATTCATTTCTCCGCCTCCTCCACAGCTGTGCTCCGATCCTCCCTGTGCGAGAGAATCGGAGCACAGGCGCATGCAAGCAGGAGCCGAGTGTCATTAGCATATCGCATCCGATGCTCTGGCATCGGATGCAATATGCCAGTGTGACGCCGGCCTAACAGAGTCACAAGCTTGCATTTCTGGCATGTAAAGTTTGCGTTTTCGTCTGGCAAGTTTGTAAACATACAGCACATATTGTAGCACACCGTATGGGTAATATCCGTCTCTATGTTGAACAAAATTAATTTCTATTGAATTGTCGTAAAGAGCAGCTCGATCCGGCTACACGCAAAGATCTTCAGATTCGCGGCATCTCTTGACTCTTCCTAGAATGCATCAGGAATATGCAAATTATCTCCGTGGAGCTTCAATTCCTGGTTTGAAGATTTCCTTTGATCAGCTGAATCCAGCTACACCCAAAGATCTTCATACTTGTGGCAACTCTTCACTCTTCCCAGAATGCACCAGGAATATGCAAATTATCTCCATCAAGCTTCAATTCCAGGTTTTTATATATTATCATATGGGTTGTCACACCACAGGACCCACAGCAGCATCCAGCCAGTCCATTCACCATTTGAGTGTTAGTGTCCTATACCTATCTTCAGTCCTGGAAAAGCATTCTTTGGGCAGATAAAAGATCCACATGTACCAGAATGATGGGAAGAATAAGGTATGGAGAGGACTTGGAACGACTCGTGATAAAAAGCACGCCACATCTTCTGTAAAATATTGTGTAGGCAGTGTGAGGAATGGGTATGCATGGCTTCCAATGGCACTGGGTCACTAGTCTTTATTGATGATGTAACTGAAGACAGCAACTCAATGCAGCAAGGTTTATTGGACGGTGTTTCGCAGTACATATGGACAATCCAAAATTTACTGCGAAAGCAACCCAGGAGATTTTTAAGGCAAAGAAATAGATATGGGAATAGGTCATGATCCAAAACACACCACATCTTCGGTAAAACATGGAGGCAGTGTGATGGCATGGGCATGCATGACTTTTAATGACATTGGGTCATTAGTCTTTATTGATGATATATTAACACAAAAAGGTCCAGAATTCATAAAGGTCTGGCACTTCCAATCTATAACAACCACAATTCTGATGACAATCAACATCAGAAACATGAAGAGATCCAGAGAAAATATAAAATATATAAATTTTAATAACAATGAATTAAAATCCAAGAATAACACCAAAAGGGAAAATAAATAGCAAGAATGTCTCACAACAAGAGATGCCACAAGGTAAAAATAAAGAAATAATAATCAGTTTAAATAATAATGATTGCAACCAGGTATTATTACATATAACCGGGGTCCATTAAATGTATACCAAAGAAATTCCAATGGTGAGAACAACTAGTTAAATCCATGTGGCCAAAACCATCTCCAAATGCTAATAAGCAAAAGACCTAACAGTGAGGGGAGAAAGACAATGCAGACTGAAAAATGGGGTTTATATAATATACCTGGCGTACAACTGTGTGGTGTCTCCCCACCCCGACGCGCGTTTCACCACTGGCTTCTTCCGGGGAAAAAAAGAAGTAATAATTACAATTATAATCCAAATCATCTAGAAAATGAATATATCGGTTTCCACTTGGCTTTTTGCTTGTTGTCCAGTTAGAGCCTTATAGCTATACTTTCCACACCAGGTAAAAACACATACACGTATACATAACTTTAACAACATTACATAACCATAGCGATTTCCAGAAATAACACATAATACATTTTCCCAATATACAACTATTCTCACTGAATGACTACCACACCTATAAGAAACAATAGATGATTACATTATTCACTAATGTCAATACAAACCTTTTAAATAAATCACACCTAGGAAATAATTTCCCCAATGCATATATTTATTATGAGAACCAACTAGTAGTGTTGCAATGGATTGTTTTTGGTAGGATTACCTAAGATTTAAAACATCACTCTTAATTATTCTGACTCATAGGTGGAATTTATGTGTATTTTTCTAGTAGTCGAGGCTGAAAAAAGATTAAAAGGTTCCATCCAAGTTTCAGGGACTTTTAATATTTCTTTTATTTAAAGTTTCATCTATCTTAAATCCTCATTCAGACGTTCTATTTTCACGTATGAGTACTATCCATGGCGGTCAGTGGAAAATCGCAGAGACGTCCGATTTTCATACAAAGGTCAGTTCAAAATTGGCAATGCAAGTCTATGGGTCCATGAAAAAAATCGGACCACACTCAGATGACAACTGAGTGCAGTCTGATTTTCATGGACTGTCAGGAAGAAGGTGGCAAAACTAAATTTTTCTCCACGTATGAGAAAAACTGATCACTGCTCAAAACACTAGTCTGCTTTTCTCATAAGTGAGAAAATCGGACATCTGAATGAGGTCTAAGTCGCTCATGTCAAACCAATCTAATCAGTTTTTATGAAGAGGTAAGCTATAGGCTAGACCACAGTGAGTCATTGGACGTGGTATATCTCGATTTTTCCAAAGCGTTTGATACCGTGCCGCACAAGAGGTTGGTACACAAAATGAGATTGCTTGGTCTGGGGGAAAATGTGTGTAAATGGGTTAGTAACTGGCTTAGTGATAGAAAGCAGAGGGTGGTTATAAATGGTATAGTCTCTAACTGGGTCGCTGTGACCAGTGGGGTACCGCAGGGGTCGGTATTGGGACCTGTTCTCTTCAACATATTCATTAATGATCTGGTAGAAGGTTTACACAGTAAAATATTGATATTTGCAGATGATACAAAACTACAGTGCCTACAAGTAGTATTCAACCCCCTGCAGATTTAGCAGGTTTACACATTTGGAATTAACTTGGCATTGTGACATTTGGACTGTAGATCAGCCTGGAAGTGTGAAATGCACTGCAGCAAAAAAGAATGTTATTTCTTTGTTTATTTTTTTTTTAAATTGTTAAAAGTCTTTTCAGAGGGTCATTTATTATTCAACCCCTCAACCCACCAGAATTGTGTTTGGTTCCCCTAAAGTATTAAGAAGTAGTTCAGGCACAAAGAACAATGAGCTTCACATGTTTGGATTAATTATCTCTTTTTCCAACCTTTTCTGACTATTTAAGACCCTCCCCAAACTTGTGAACAGCACTCATACATGGTCAACATGGGAAAGACAAAGGAGCATTCCAAGGCCATCAGAGACAAGATCGTGGAGGGTCACAAGGCTGGCAAGGGGTACAAAACCCTTTCCAAGGAGTTGGGCCTACCTGTCTCCACTGTTGGGAGCATCATCCAGAAGTGGAAGGCTTATGGAACTACTGTTAGCCTTCCACGGCCTGGACAGCCTTTGAAAGTTTCCTCCCGTGCCGAGGCCAGGCTTGTCCGAAGAGTCAAGGCTAACCCAAGGGCAACAAGGAAGGAGCTCCGGGAAGATCTCATGGCAGTGGGGACATTGGTTTCAGTCAATACCATAAGTAACGTACTCCACCGCAATGGTCTCCGTTCCAGACGAGCCTGTAAGGTACCTTTACTTTCAAAGCGTCATGTCAAGGCTCGTCTACAGTTTGCTCATGATCACTTGGAGGACTCTGAGACTGACTGGTTCAAGGTTCTCTGGTCTGATGAGACCAAGATCGCGATCTTTGGTGCCAACCACACACGTGACGTTTGGAGACTGGATGGCACTGCATACGACCCCAAGAATACCATCCCTACAGTCAAGCATGGTGGTGGCAGCATCATGCTGTGGGGCTGTTTCTCAGCCAAGGGGCCTGGCCATCTGGTCTGCATCCATGGGAAGATGGATAGCACGGCCTACCTGGAGATTTTGGCCAAGAACCTCCGCTCCTCCATCAAGGATCTTAAGATGGGTCGTCATTTCATCTTCCAACAAGACAACGACCCAAAGCACACAGCCAAGAAAACCAAGGCCTGGTTCAAGAGGCAAAAAATCAAGGTGTTGCAGTGGCCTAGTCAGTCTCCTGACCTTAACCCAATTGAAAACTTGTGGAAGGAGCTCAAGATTAAAGTCCACATGAGACACCCAAAGAACCTAGATAACTTGAAGAAGATCTGCATGGAGGAGTGGGCCAAGATAACTCCAGAGACCTGTGCCGGCCTGATCAGGTCTTATAAAAGACGATTATTAGCTGTAATTGCAAACAAAGGTTATTCCACAAAATATTAAACCTAGGGGTTGAATAATAATTGACCCACACTTTTATGTTTAAAATTTATAAAAATTTAACTGAGCAGCAAAACTTTTTGGTTTGTAAGATTTATGCATCTGTTAATAAATCCTTCTCTTGTTTGAAGTTTGAAGGCTCTAACTTATTTGCATCTTATTAAACCTGCTAAATCTGCAGGGGGTTGAATACTACTTGTAGGCACTGTATGTAAAGCAGTTAATACAAGAGAAGATAGTATTCTGCTACAGATGGATCTGGATAAGTTGGAAACTTGGGCTGAAAGGTGGCAGATGAGGTTTAACAATGATAAATGTAAGGTTATACACATGGGAAGAAGGAATCAATATCACCATTACACACTGAACGGGAAACCACTGGGTAAATCTGACAAGGAGAAGGACTTGGGGATCCTAGTTAATGATAAACTTACCTGGAGCAGCCAGTGCCAGGCAGCAGCTGCCAAGGCAAACAGGATCATGGGGTGCATTAAAAGAGGTCTGGATACACATGATGAGAGCATTATACTGCCTCTGTACAAATCCCTAGTTAGACCGCACATGGAGTACTGTGTCCAGTTTTGGGCACCGGTGCTCAGGAAGGATATAATGGAACTAGAGAGAGTACAAAGGAGGGCAACAAAGTTAATAAAGGGGATGGGAGAACTACAATACCCAGATAGATTAGCGAAATTAGGATTATTTAGTCTAGAAAAAAGACGACTGAGGGGCGATCTAATAACCATGTATAAGTATATAAGGGGACAATACAAATATCTCGCTGAGGATCTGTTTATACCAAGGAAGGTGACGGGCACAAGGGGGCATTCTTTGCGTCTGGAGGAGAGAAGGTTTTTCCACCAACATAGAAGAGGATTCTTCACTGTTAGGGCAGTGAGAATCTGGAATTGCTTGCCTGAGGAGATGGTGATGGCGAACTCAGTCGAGGGGTTCAAGAGAGGCCTGGATGTCTTCCTGGAGCAGAACAATATTGTATCATACAATTATTAGGTTCTGTAGAAGGATGTAGATCTGGGGATTTATTATGATGGAATATAGGAATATAGGCTGAACTGGATGGACAAATGTCTTTTTTCGGCCTTACTAACTATGTTACTATGTTACTATGTTACGTTCAGATACTAACAAGCTTTGGCCATTCTAACTGTTATATACAGTAGTGTAGCTACCGGGGGGCAGGGGGGGCCATCGCCCCGTTGCTCAGAGGGGGCCCATCCTGTGCGCGCCGATACAGTTACCTTCTGTGGCAGAGCAGGGAGAATCGATCTCCCTGCTCTGCTGCCCGCTATGGGGCCCCTGAGCAGGCTGGGTGGCCCGGTGCCAGTAGTGGGCCCCCTGTCCATCACCGCACTGATGAGGGAAGGAGCGCTGCGCTGCCCACCTTCTCCTATCATCCTATCATCCCCCGGTGCCCGCTGTCAGAAGATGAGCGGGAGGTCGGAGCACCGCTGGAACAAGGAGGAAGAGAGGTGAGTATTTTATTGTTTTTTTTATGGGGACTGCCTTATACTTCAGGATCTGCCTATAGGGGGCTGCCTTAAACTTCAGGATCTGCCTATAGGGGGATGCCTTATACTTCAGGATCTGCCTATAGGGGGGCTGCCTTATACTTCAGGATCTGCCTATAGGAGGGCTGCCTTATACTTCAGGATCTGCCTATTGGGGGCTGCCTTATACTTCAGGATCTGCCTATGGGGGGGCTGCCTTATACTTCAGGATCTGCCTATGGGGGCTGCCTTATACTTCAGGATTTGCCTATGGGGAGGCTACCTTATACTTCAGGATCTGCCTACATGGGTGCTGCCTTATACTTTATAATCTGCCTATCGGGGTACTGCCTTTTACTACAGGGTCTGCCTATGGGGTGCTGTCTTATATTACAAGGTCTGCCTATGGGGATGCTGCCTTTTACCAGAGTCTGCCTATGGGGTGTTGCCTTATACTACAGGGTCTGCCTATGGAGTGCTGCCTTTTACTAGAGTCTGCCTATGGGATGCTGCCTTATACTACAGGGTCTGCCTATATGGTGCTGCCTTATACTTCAGAATCTGCCTATGGGGTGCTACAGTACCTTATAGTACAGGATCTGCCTATGGGGTGCTGCCTTATACTACAGGGTCTGCCTATGGGGTGCTGTCTTATACTACAGGGTCTACTTATGGGGTTCTGTCTTATACTACAGGGTCTGCCTATGGGGGTGTTGTCTTGTGCTATAGAGTCTGCCTATGGGTACTGCCTTGTGCTATAGAGTAGGCCTATGGGGAGTGCATTATACTATATGGAGTCCTATGGGGAGTGCATTATACTATATGGAGTCCTATGGGGAGTGCATTATATTATATGGAAGCTTGTGGGGAGTGCATTATACTATATGGAGACCTATGGGGAGTGCATTATGATCTGGTGCATTATACTATATGGAGGCCATCTAGTGGGCCATCATACAGCACGGTGGCGCAGTGGTTAGCACAGCAGCCTTGCAGCGCTGGAGTCCTGAGTTCTAATCCCACCCAGGACAACATCTGCAAAGAGTTTGTATGTTCTCTCCGTGTTTGCGTGGGTTTCCTCCGGGTACTCCGGTTTCCTCCCACATTCCAAAGACATACTGATAGGGAATTTAGATTGTGAGCCCCATCAGGGACAGTGATGATAATGTGTGCAAACTGTAAAGCGCTGCAGAATATGTTAGCGCTATATAAAAAAATAAAGATTATTATTATACAGTGTGGAGATTACAGTGAAGGGGCCATCATACAGTGTTGCAGCCATCAAACAGTTTGGAGGCTACTGAGGGGTCAGTATACTGTGTGGATGGTACTATTCAGTGAGGGGGCATTATACTGTATTAGGGGAACTGTACAGGGGGCAGACTCGAAACATTATTAAATGTAAAGTGGGCACTTCTTGTTATAGGGGATCTCAGGTTACTGTGACTATCAAAGGGGCACACATGGCAATATTACTTTCTAGGGAGCAAAATGTGGGCACTGTTTTCTAGGGCACTTGCACCCGGCATTACTATATTCTAGAGGGTTGCTTTAGAGTTTAGAGGGCACAGAGAACCATACAGCAGGTGCAGTAATAGGGACACATACAGGAGCAACGGCTCAGTATTGGGATATCAGCAGGATGAGGAGTTTGTGCAGGTTGGGAATAGATGGTGATGGGGCTGGACTATGAGAAGTAAAATGTGTCTTTGTTGTATTCTCTGCAGCCGAGTCGTGGCTGGAAGAAGTTGTCATGTCGGTCTGTGCCAGATAGAAAAGATGGGAAAAGTGAACGATTCTATCAGAAAGGACGTCAGCGGTAAGTCATTATCTGTAACTGTGCAGTGATCTCTTATATGTTCTGTAGGACTGGTATCTACCACTGACCATATGGCGGTAATATCCATGTTGGTCGTTATATTGAGATTATCTTTAGTAATAGAACGGTCATCTGCTGAGGTTCTCCTCCAGTATTAGGGCGCGTCACCGAATTGTAATGAAGGTTACCTGTTTAGGGGCCCATTCAGAAGCTTCGCCCCCCCCTGAACCAAAACCCTAGCTACGCCTCTGGTTCCATATCATTTCCACATTGATTACTCAGAAAACTTTTCTGTGGCCTAACTACAAACCAACTGGCACCCATCTCATACATTCCCAAGGCACACATGGGTGGCTTACCTTTCCTCTCACTTTCACATTCTGCCACTCCATGTAAGTCCCAAACATCTAAAGATGCTGTTCTCTCCACATTTTAACCTGCAGGACTCCTCCTATGTCCTTTGAATTCTCTAACACTCTGACCACAGAATGCTCTGGCACTTAACCTGAAACCTCACCATATCATATATGTGCCCCTACTGTGTACTGTGTAATGGCTGTGTCTAACCATGTAGGAATATAGTCTGATTATACCACATCTCCTGTGCAGGGGAGGAAGCAAAAGAATATACAGATATCACAGCATGGAATCGCAGCTGATTTCTTTTTGTGAGGCAAAGCATTTCACTGCCTGATTTTAATCCCTTTAACCCCAAGGTGGTTTGCAGTCTAATGACCAAGCCTATTTTTACAATTCTGACCAGTGTCACTTTATGAGGTCATAACTCTGGAACGGTTTAACGGATCCCACTGATTGTGAGTGTGTTTTTTGTGACATATTGTACTTCATGATAGTGGTAAAATTTCTTTGATATACACTATCGTTCAAAAGTATAGGGTCACTTAGAAAATTCCTTATTTTTGAAAGAAAAGCAGGTTTTTTTTTTAATAAAGCTAACATTAAATGATCCAGAAATACACTCTATACATTGTTAATGTGGTAAATGACTATTCTAGCAGCAAACGTCTGGTTTGTAATGCAATATCTTCATAGGTGTATAGAGGCCCATGTCCAACAACCATCACTCCAGTGTTCTTATGGTACTTTGTGTTTGCTAACTGTGTAAGAAGGCTAATGGATGGTTAGAATACCCTTGAAAACCTTTGTGCAAGTATGTTAGCACAGCTGAAAACAGTTTGGCTGATTAGAGAAAATATAAACCTGACCTTCCTTTGAGCTAGTTGAGAATCTGGATCATTACATTTGTTGGTTCCATTAAACTCTCAAAATGGCCAGAAAAAAAGAACTTTCATGTGAAACTCGATAGTCTATTCTTGTTCTTAGAAATGAAGGCTATTCCATGCGAGAAATTGCCAAGAAACTGAAGATTTCCTACAACGGTGTGTACTACTCCCTTCAGAGGAGAGCACAAACAGGCTCTAACCAGAGTAGAAAAAGAAATGGGAGGCCCCGCTGCACAACTGAGCAACAAGACAAGTACATTAGAGTATTTAGTTTAAAAATCGACGCCTCACAGGTCCTCAACTGGCAGCTTCATTAAATAGTACACACAAAACGCCAGTGTCAACTTCTACAGTGAAGAGGCGACTCCGGGATGCTGGCCTTCAAAGTAGAGTGGCAAAGAAAAAGCCATATCTGAGACTGGCTAATAAAAGGAAAAGATTAATATGGGCAAAAGAACACAGACATTGGATAGAGGAAGATTGGAAATAAGTGTTATGGACAGAAGAATCCAAGTTTGAGGTGTTTTGATCACACATAAGAACATTTGTGAAACGCAGAACAACTGAACAGATGCTGGAAGTGTGCCTGACGCCATCTGTCAAGCATGGTGAAGGTAATGTGATGGTTTGGGTTTGTTTTGGTGATAGTAAAAGTGGGAGATTTGTACAAGGTAAAAGGGATTTTGAATAAGGAAGGCTATCACTCCAATTTGCAACGCCGTGCCATACCCTGTGGACAGCGCTTGATAGGAGCCAATTTCATCCTACAACAGGACAATGACCCAAAGCACACCTCCAAAATATGCAAGAACTATTTAGGGAAGAAGCAGGCAGCTGGTATTCTATCTGTAATGGAGTGGCAAGCGCAGTCACCAGATCTCAACCCCATTCAGCTGTTGTGGGAGCAACTTGACCGTATGGTGCGCAAAAAGTGCCCATCAAGCCAAACCAACTTGTGGGAGGGGCTTCTGGAAGCATGGGGTGAAATTTCTCCAGATTACCTCAGCAAAATAACTGCTAGAATGCCATAGGTCTGTAATGCTGTAATTGCTGCAAAGGGAGCATTCTTTGACGAAAGCAAAGTTTGAAGGAGAAAATTATTATTTCAAATAAAAATCTTTTTTTCGAACCTTGTCAATGTCTGGACTAGATTTTCAATTCATTTGGCAACTCATTTGATTAATAAAAATGAGTTTTCATGGAAAACACAAAATTGTCTGGGTGACCCTAAACTTTTGAACGGTAGTGTAACTTATGTTTATTTGTGAAAAAAAAACGGAAATTCGGTGAAAATTTGGAATATTTTGCAATTTCAAACTTTGAATTTTCATGCCCTTAAATCAGAGAGATGTGTCACACCAAATAGTTAATAAATAATATTTCCCACGTCTACTTTACATCACCACAATTTTTGAAACAACATTTTTTTTTGATAAGGAAGTTATAAGGTTTCAAAGTTAACCAGCAATTTCTCCTTACAAAACCGTTTTTTTAGGGACCACATCTCATTTGAAATGACTTTGCGTGGTCTATGTGATAGAAAATACCCAAAAGTGACACCATTATAAAAACTGCACCCTTCAAGGTGCTCAAAACCAGTCAAGATTTTCAATTTTTGGAATGTGAAAACTTATTTTCACAAAAAATTTACTTCAGATCCAATTTTTTTTTATTTTGACAAGGGTAACAGGAAAAAATGGACCCCAAAATTTGTTGTGAAATTTCTCCTGAGCATGCTGGGAAGGAGCGCAATTTGACTTTTTGAATGCAGAATTAGCAGGAACAATTGGTGGAAGCCATGTCGCATTTGGAGAGCTTCTGATGTGCATAAACTGTGAAAATCCCCCACAAGTGACACCATTTTGGAAGCGAGACCCATCAGGGAACTGATCTTGATGTGTGGGGAGCACATTGAACCCTCAGGTGCTTCACAGAAGTTTATAACGTTGAGCCCTGAAAATAAAAAAACATCACATTTTCTACACAAATATGTTTTCTGCCCCAAATTTTGCATTTTCATAAGGGTAACAATAGAAATTGCACCATACAATTTGTTGTGCAATTTCTGCTGAGTACATCGATATCCAATATGAGAACCCAATATTCTAAGAACCCCTCAAATTAGGAAAAGACAATCACAAGTTTCAGATCCGCATAATAAATAATCTGCAGGGTCTCAAATTTCATTTTGGGTCATATGTATCAAGAACCATGCTGCAGACTTACAGCAGGAGTCTGTACACGAGATACAGAAGGACAGGGGGTGAGAGGGGAGCACTGTGGTGAGCTTACCTGCCGGAGTGCAGGACCTGAAACATATGACCACCGGGGTAGGGGCCAGAGGCGGAGCTAGATGCAGAGTAGCGGCAGTGACTGGCAAAACCGGAGAGTAGTCTGAACGTGTGGAAGTCAAGCCAGGAGGTCGATGAAGTACTAAAGGATGAGGCGCTGAGAGTGGTCAGGACATAGCAAAAGGCCAGGTAGCCAGAGATAGCGGTGCAGTACAAACGGGGCAGACAGGAGATTAGTAAGAGTATCAAGCCTAAATTCAGAGCCAGAAACAGACAGTTTCACAAAGCAATGCACAGATCGAGAACACGGACCAGATTGTACACGAGAAGGCAAACGGACTACACAGTATGCAAGCACACCAGGGGGTCAGACACACAGCCACAACAGATGTATCACTGACAAGGATCCCCATACGAAGGCAGGTAAATACAGACCTCCCCAAACCAAAAGAAGGGCATACAAAATTAACCCTGAGAGGAAAGGGAAGGAACCCCATCCACAGCCATGACAATATGGACCTGAACAGAACAGCAGGGTTTCTTGACTGGCATGTGCTGCGGCGACATATTCTGCTTCTGTCGACTATAGATTGTTTCTTACTAGTCCCACTAATTGGTCTGCTTGAGAGCAAGAAAAGATAGCCTCTGGTAGATTTCCTGTCAGTTGGATCTCCAGCCCAGTCTGCATCAACATATCGGTTAATATGCATTTTTCACTTGCAGGTAGTTTCAGTTTAACACTGCTAGTCCCTTTCAAATAACGGATTACTCTCTTCACTGCATTGCAATCTGTTTTGTTTGGCTTTGACACCTTCCTGCTCAAAATTCCTACTGCTGCTGCAATGTCTAGCCTTGTAAGAGCCGCAAGATATAATAATTTTCCCATTGCCTTTCTGTATTGTTCATTATTCGTTAACAGATTCTGTTCACTATTTATTTCCTTTCAGATAATTGGTTTCCATTGGAGACTTTACTGGTTTTGCATCTTTCAATCCAAATGTTTTGATTATGTCTTAGCTACGAGTCTTGCTCGGTATCGATCAGCTGTGTAATCTGCTTGGTATTTTACTTTAAAAACCCATTAACATCCTATAGCCTTTTTTTCTTTTGCTAGTTCTTTCAGTGTCCATGTCTTTGAATCATGCATGGATTTTATTTCTGCTTCTGCAGCCTTTATCCATTTGTTGGCCTCTTCTATTGAAAGTTGAGATATGTCCTCCCAAGATGTAGGTTCATAAATGTTATTTGTACTTATAATAATAATAATAATAATAATTTTTATTTATATAGCGCCAACATATTCCGCAGCGCTTTACAACTTATAGAGGGGACTTGTACAGACAATAGACATTACAGCATAACAGAAATCACAGTTCAAAATAGATACCAGGAGGAATGAGGGCCCTGCTCGCAAGCTTACAAACTATGAGGAAAAGGGGAGACACGAGAGGTGGATGGTAACAATTGCTTTAGTTATTTGGACCAGCCATAGTGTAAGGCTCGGGTGTTCATGTAAAGCTGCATGAACCAGTTAACTGCCTAAGTATGTAGCAGTACAGACAGAGTGCTATTAACTGCATAAAGTGTATGAGAACACGATGCAAGGAACCTGATTATGTGTTTTGTTTTTTTCTATTTTTAATAGGCCACACAGGGATAGTTAGGTTAATGCGTTGAGGCGGTAGGCCAGTCCAGGGATTGGGGATTAATCGTATTAACCTAGGTAGTGCATTCCAAAGAATCGGCGCAGCACGTGTAAAGTCTTGGAGACGGGAGTGGGAGGTTCTGATTATTGAGGATGCTAACCGGAGGTCATTAGTGGAGCGGAGGGCACGGGTAGGGTGGTAGACCGAGACCAGAGAGGAGATGTAGGGTGGTGCTGAGCCATGGAGTGCTTTGTGGATGAGGGTAGTAGTTTTGTACTGGATTCTGGAGTGGATGGGTAGCCAGTGTAATGACTGGCACAAGGTAGAGGCATCGGTGTAACGGTTGGTGAGGAATATGATCCTGGCAGCAGCATTCAGGACAGATTGGAGCGGGGAGAGTTTGGTAAGAGGGAGGCCGATTAGTAGAGAGTTACAATAGTCCAGACGGGAATGAATAAGAGAAACAGTAAGAGTTTTTGCAGAGTCGAAAGTAAGAAAAGGGCGAATTCTAGAAATGTTTTTGAGATGCAAATAAGAGCGAGCCAGTGATCGAATGTGGGGGGTGAATGAAAGCTCGGAATCAAGGATAACCCCAAGGCAGCGGGCATGTTGCTTTGGAGTAATGGTGGAACCACACACGGAGATGGCAATGTCAGGCAAAAGTAAGTTAGTAGAGGGAGAGAACACGAGGAGTTCAGTTTTTGACAGGTTCAGTTTCAGATAGAGGGAGGACATGATGTTAGAGACAGCGGTAAGACAATCACTGGTGTTTTCTAAGAAGGTCAGTGTGAAAGCAGGAGAAGAGGTGTATAATTGGGTGTCGTCAGCATAGAGATGGTACTGGAAACCAAATCTACTGATTGTTTGTCCAATAGGGGCAGTATACAAAGAGAAGAGGAGGGGGCCTAGGACTGATCCTTGAGGAACCCCAACAGTAAGGGGAAGGTGAGAGGAGGAGGAACCAGCAAAACATACAGTGAAGGATCGGTCAGAGAGATAGGAGGAGAACCAAGAGAGAACGGTGTCCTTGATGCCGATGGAGCGGAGCATAGTGAGGAGGAGCTGATGATCCACAGTGTCAAATGCTGCGGAAAGATCCAATAGAATTAGCATGGAGTAGTGACCATTAGATTTAGCTGTTAGTAGGTCATTAGAGACTTTAGTGAGGGCAGTTTCAGTAGAGTGTAAAGAGCGGAAGCCAGATTGAAGAGGGTCGAGAAGAGAGTTATCTGAGAGATAGCGGGTAAGACGGGAGTGGACCAGGCGTTCCAGGAGTTTAGAGATGAAAGGAAGGTTAGAGACAGGTCTATAATTAGCGGCACAGTTTTGGTCGAGGGAGGGTTTTTTAAGTAATGGATGTATGATGGCATGCTTAAATGAGGAGGGAAAAATACCGGAAGTGAGGGAAAGGTTGAATATTTTTGTTATGTGAGAGGTGACAGCCGGGGAGAGGGACTGGAGGAGATGTGATGGAATGGGGTCACTGGTGCAAGTGGTCAGGCGAGAAGATGCAAGGAGCCTGCTTACTTCTTCTTCAGTAACTGGTTCAAAGTCAGAGAGTGAACTAGATGCAGTGGGGGAGGGAGGACAGTGCCTGGTATGAAGAGATTGGGAGATGATTTCCTGTCGAATGTGGTCAATTTTTTCTTTGAAGTAATTGGCCAGATCTTCAGCGCGGAGATCTGTGGTTGGGGCCTGCTCTCTTGGGTTGAGTAGGGACTGGAAAGTGTCGAAGAGACGTTTAGGGTTATTGGACAGTGAGGTGATGAGGGTGTTGAAATAGGTTTGTTTGGAGAGGTGAAGGGCAGAGTTGTATGTTTTTAGCATGAACTTATAATGGATGAAATCTTCGGGTAGATAAGATTTCCTCCACAGACGTTCGGCGCACCTGGAGCACCGCTGCAGGAAACGTGTTTGCAGCGTGTGCCACGGTTGTTGCCGTCTGTGTCGAGTTGCTCTATGTATAGGAGGAGCAGCTTCATCCAGGGCACTTTGCAGGGTTTCATTGTAATGCTTCAGAGCAGAATCAGGACATGAGATGGAGGAGATTGGGGCCAATGAGGACTGCAAGTTCTTCATAAGTTTCTGGGTGTTAATGGCCTGTATGTTTCTATAAGTGTGGAAAGTGGGGGTGACCTGAGCGGGATGGTAGTTCTTGATAGAGAATGAAAGAAGGTTGTGGTCAGAGAGCGGGAGAGGGGAGTTTGTGAAATCATCCACTGAGCAAAGTCGGGACAAGACCAAGTCAATGGAGTTTCCATCTTCATGCGTTGGAGAGTTAGTATGCTGCGAGAGGCCGAAAGAGGAGGTTAGAGATAAAAGGTGAGAAGCAGACGGGGAAAGGGGAGAAGCAATGGGGATGTTGAAATCACCCATGATAAGGGTGGGAGTGTCACAGGAGAGAAAGTGTGGAAGCCAGGTGGCAAAGTGATCCAGGAACTGATGAGAGGGGCCAGGAGGACGATACACCACCGCCACTCGCATGGAGAAGGGGACGTAGAGTCTGACAGCATGGACCTCAAAGGAAGGGAATACAAGTGAGGGTACTTGGGGAATAACTTGGAAGGTACATTTGGGTGAAAGGAGCAGCCCAACGCCTCCACCTGCTCTGTTGTCTGATCTTGGGGTATGAGAAAAGTGTGGTCCACCATAGGAGAGAGCAGCAGCAGCTGTTGTGTCTGACTGCTGGATCCAGGTTTCAGTAAGAGCCAGGAGATTAAGAGCCTTAGAAAGGAAGTAATCATGGGTGAAGGAGAGTTTATTACACACAGAGCGAGAATTCCAAAGAGCACAATTGAAAGAGACAGAAGGCATGCATGGAATATTAATAAGGTTAGAGGGGTTTCTGGGTGTAGCAGTTGGGAAGTTTGACTGGCTATAACATGGGGGGCCGGGGTTTGGAGAGATGTCTCCAGTGACTAGGAGAAGGAGGATAGAAAGAGTGAGCAGATGGTTAAGTGATTTGTGAGAGCGTCTTTTGTGTTGGATGGTGGGACTGAATGGATCTGTGCTGTTAAGCAAAGTGAACAGAGCATGAGTGCTATACATAGGAGAGGCAAGGACAGAGGGGCCGATATGGATGGAGTTTAAAGAGTTTATGCAAGGGCGGTGAGTGAATGCAGCAGCCAGGATATAGATTATACAGATACATATGGTGAGTATTTGTTCTGTTTCAAGTGAATAGGGAGTAGATTTAGATTGTCTTACCTGTCTCCTGCCCTGTCTAACTGCCATGTTATAACTGCGTACTTGCCTTGTATGAAAGACGTTGAGGTGGTCTACCCTTGTTTTCACATATTGAGCATCTTGGTTCTGTGTCTGTATGAAGCTGTATCTCTTGACTTTCAGTTTTTTGGTTTTCATCGATTTCCACTTCTTTCTCATCAGATGTTCCTCCAGTTATATCACTGTCATTTCTCTCATTTTTCATCTCCAGTGATGTCATTATGTCATCATTTAGATCTTCAATGAATGTTACACTGTTACTCACTGTGATTCTGTCTGTCTTGGGATCTAGGATTCTGTATCTTTTGTAATTGTCACTATATCCGACAAATATTCCTTCAATGGCTCTGTTTTGAAGTTTGGAGCATTTTTCTTCTGGAATAAACACAAAAACTTTGCAACCAAAAAATCTTAAATGATTCACACTTGGTTTCTTACCTTGCCACAGTTCATACAGGTTTTTTCCAGTTTTCTTGAAAAAAAAGTCTGTTTTGCAGATAAGTAGCTGTCATTTCTGCTTCACCCCAGTATTTCTCTGGTGGTTTGGAGTCTGTTAGCATACATCTTATCATTTCAGTCAGAGTTCTGTTTTTCCTTTCTGCTACCCCGTTCTGTTCAGGTGTGTATGGAACAGTTTTTTGATACTCTATTCCATTCTGTCTTAAGTAGTTTTCTATTTGGTGTCCTGTAAATTCATCTCCATCACTTCTGATGATGATTGGCTTCCTCTGAAACTTGTTATTTGACTTTGTCACATAGTCTTCTTATTTTTCAAAACTTCACTTTTGTTCTTTATCAAGTACGTGACTGTGTATCTTGAGTAGTCATTTCTGAAGGTCACCATATATCTATTATCTGCTGATGTGGTCACTTTCATGGGTCCACATACAACAGTGTGTATCAAGTCAAGTGGTCTTGTGCTTTTTGTCTCACTCTCTTTAGGTATAGATACTCTTGTAGCTTTACATTTTATACAACATTCATATTTTAGGACATGACGCTACTATTAGCCCTATCACAAACGCTAATAAGGGGGCGGTATTCTAATCAAGCACGTACACTGTTTTTCTCTATGCTTGGTGGTGCGCATGCGCCAGAACGGCACCTTCTCAAGACTTTCGATTATCCATCCATCTACCCCATGACCTCTCTCTTTTCTTATAACAATTTCCCCACCCTGTACTTAACATGGGCGCTAATTTATCCCTCTCCTGGTCCATTAGGACATGACGCTACTATTAGCCTGATCACAAATGCTAATAAGGGGGCGGAATGCTAATCAAGCACAGTACACTGTTTTTCTCTATGCTTGGTGGTGCGCATGTGCCAGAATGGCACCTCCTCAAGACTTTCGATCGACGCCTATCACATGAACTGCGGTGTGACTCACCCTGCGTAATGAGGCGCCGGACCACAAGTCCCTTTGGCAACAGGAGTCTCTGACCGACGCTATGCGCCAAGACCACGCCAGGCATACATCCGGTACGATAGCACTATTTACACACCCCGACTACCACCCTGCCTCTTTATGACACGACATCTGCTCTCTGGACATAAAAAAACCCTTACCACCTAATAACCACCACGCCCCTTTTGTGAAGAAGCTGTATGGCAAAACGGCGCTCGTCGGGCGCAGGGCCTGATACAATCCGCCTCAACACTGCACTTCATCATAGGATCAAGCTTCAGGTAAACAAACACAAACATTATTGGACTCTTTACACAGCATTAATCTTTTAAAGTTTTCACCAGCATACTTCCTTTCACTTTTGAGCACTTGCTTGCCTTTTAGTGGTTTTCTTAGGAATAGCTGAAGGTGGAATTTCATTCATGTCACTATAGTCCACCTCTAATGTCAAGCTATTGCTGACATATATACAAGGACTTACTCTATTTAAAAGGGCTGTTAATAGGTCCAATTCTTGTTTCATATTTCCTATCACCTGTCATTATGCGATTGCATTTATATTTAAAACTTGTTTGATTGCAGTAAAGAGGATGTTAAAATTATATACCTTTTTAGGATAGCATTTTTTTGATTCCATCATCCCCTGATCTTTTTGGAGGTCCTGTTTTCCACCTTATCCCTGTCTTTTAAACAATTTTTTTTTTTTAACTTTTTATATCTTTTTGTTTCAATAAAGAATTCTTTTACTTATCCTCTACTCACTTCTACCTTTTTTAGGTATATAATGTATTATATTCATATTTTACGGTAGTTGAGCAATCATATATCAATAGGTCTTTTATCAAATTCTTCTTTTGTAACACCATTATGCTCTCAGGATGTCTGTGTCCTAGATGTCTATGCCACATGTGAATATAATTCTTGTGATCTTATCTCCCGTTGGGGTTATACAATTACCATCTTTGAATTTTACAGTAAAGGTACCTTCACACGAAACGACTTTGTAACGATATCGCTAGCGATCCGTGACGTTGCAGCGTCCTGGCTAGCGATATCGATTAGTTTGACACTCAGCAGCGATCAGGATCCTGCTGTGATGTCGCTGGTCGCTGAATAAAGTTCAGAACTTTATTTGGTCGTCCGATCGCCGTGTATCGTTGTGTTTGACAGCAAAAGCAACGATACCAGCGATATTTTACACTGGTAACCAGGGTAAACATCGGGTTACTAAGCGCAGGGCCGCGCTTAGTAACCCGATGTTTACCCTGGTTACCAGTGTAAAATGTAAAAAAAACAAACAGTACATACTTACATTCGCATCCCCCGCCGTCTGCTTCCCACACTGACTGAGCGCCGCAAAGTGAAAGTGAAAGCTCAGCACAGCGGTGACGTCACCGCTGTGCCCTGCTACTGCCGGCGCTCAGTCAGTCAGTCAGTGCAGGAAGCGGACACCGGGGGACGCGAGTGTAAGTATGTACTGTTTGTTTTTTTTACATTTTACGCTGGTAACCAGGGTAAACATCGGGTTACTAAGCGCGGCCCTGCGCTTAGTAACCCGATGTTTACCCTGGTTACCCGGGGACCTCGGCATCGTTGGTCGCTGGAGAGCGGTCTGTGTGACAGCTCTCCAGCGATCAAACAGCGACGCTGCAGCGATCGGCATCGTTGTCGCTATCGCTGCAGCGTCGTTTCGTGTGAAGGTACCTTAAGTCTTTTGGTTGTCAGACGCTTTACAGATAACAATCCTCCTTCTAGTCCTGGAACAATATAACACATCCTTTACTAGTAATTTCGAATTATGCCCAAATCTATCTGGACAGATTTACATTCCTTGTCCAATACATTCTGCGGTTATTTTATTCCCATCTGCAAGATAAATTGCTTCCTTCTTATTTTCATCAAGTTCAGTAAAGAGGCTTTTATCACTAGTCATGTGACTTGTTGCTCCTGAGTCAATAAACCAGCCTGACGATGACTCTTTATCAGTTAAGGTACCGTCACATTTAGCGACGCTGCAGCGATATAGACAACGATGCCGATCGCTGCAGCGTCGCTGTTTCGTCGTTGTATATACAGCATTCCCAGTGTCACCTATATGTTTATATAGCAGCCCCAGGGTCTCCTATATAATGCATATACAGCAGCTGCTGTTTCACCTATATAATGTACAGTGGCGACTAAAAGTTTTGCTTTTTTTAAAGTGTAATTGCTTCTGTCTGGTTGTTGTGATGCTATTTTCCTGGTAACGAATTGAAAGTGCATGACGTTGAAATCATTCAAGACCTTAATTTTAACCAAAATGCTTTAAAATATAGGTATGGTCATTTAATTAAGGAAAACTGACTGCCAAAAGTTTTGCATAATCTATTTATTGATCACAACACAGAGAGTAATTCATTGTTTACAATGCCTACTACAAACTTAGGGTACCGTTACACAAAACGATTTACCAACGATCACGACCAGCGATACGACCTGGCCGTGATCGTTGGTAAGTCGTTGTGTGGTCGCTGGGGAGCTGTCACACAGACAGCTCTCCAGCGACCAACGATGCCGAAGTCCCCGGGTAACCAGGGTAAACATCGTGTTACTAAGCGCAGGGCCGCGCTTAGTAACCCGATGTTTACCCTGGTTACCAGTGTAAATGTAAAAAAAAACACTACATACTTACATTCCGGTGTCTGTGGCGTCCCCCGGCGTCCGCTTCCCTGCACTGTGTCAGTGCCGGCCGTAAAGCACAGCGGTGACATCACCGCTGTGCTCTGCTTTACGGCTGGCCGGCGCTGACACAGTGCAGGACAGCAGAATGCCGGAGGACGCCACAGACACCGGAATGTAAGTATGTAGTGTTTGTTTTTTTTTACATTTACACTGGTAACCAGGGTAAACATAGGGTTACTAAGCGCGGCCCTGCGCTTAGTAACCCGATGTTTACCCTGGTTCAGAGGCGTAGCTAGGGTTTCAACTTAGGGGGGGCGAAACATCTGAGTGGGCCCCTAACCAGTTAACCCTGATTACAGTTACGGTTGCGCACTCTAATTGTGAATATAGTGGAAACTCAGAATATGACGGCTCTGTTATTGAAAATAAATCTATATACAAAAACGAACATTGATTTTACCGCCATATTGTGACCATATGCAACTTTGAAGGTTGCAATACTCTGAGTGCCCCTATAACAATACAGTAATGCTTAAGTGCCCACTTTACATTTAATAATGTCCCATAAGTTCCCTCATGTACTGCTCCATTATACACAGTATGGTGAGCTCAAAGCTTCCATATACACAGTATAAGGCCCCCACAGCTCCCCTATACACAGTATGATGATTCTATAACTCCCCGATACACCGTATGATGTTCTCACTGCTCCCCTCTACACAGTATAATGCTGACAGAGCTCCACTATAGAAAGTATAATGCCCCCCAGAGCTCCCCTATGTACAGTGTAATGGGCCAACAGCTCCCATATGCACAATATGCCTTCACAGTTCCCTATACACAGTATGGTGGGTCCACAGCTCCCTTATAAACAGTATGATGGGCCTGCAGCTTCTGTCAAACAGTATGATGTCCCTCAGTTCCCCTGTACACAGTATGAGGGGGCCACAGCTTCCTTATACACAGTATGATGAGCCCATAGCTCCCTTATCACAGTATGATGGGCCCACAGCTCCCTTATACACAGTATGAGCCCACAGCTCCCTTATCACAGTATGATGAGCCCACAGCTCCATTACCACAGTATGATGGGCCCGCAACTCTCTTATACACAGTATGAGGGGCCCGCAGCTCCCTTATACACAGTATGATGAGCCCACAGCTCCCTTACCACAGTATGATGAGCCCGCAGCTCCCGTATACACAGTATGATTGGCCCGCAGCTCCCTTATACACAGTATGATGGGCCCGCAGCTCCCTTATACACAGTATGATGGGCCCGCAGCTCCCTTATACACAGTATGATGGGCCCGCAGCTCTCTTATACACAGTATGATGGGCCCGCAGCTCCCTTATACACAGTATGATGGGCCCGCAACTCTCTTATACACAGTATGAGGGGCCCGCAGCTCCCTTATACACAGTATGATGAGCCCACAGCTCCCTTACCACAGTATGATGGGCCCGCAGCTCCCTTATACACAGTATGATGGGCCCGCAGCTCTCTTATACACAGTATGATGGGCCCGCAGCTCCCTTATACACAGTATGATGGGCCCGCAGCTCCCTTATACACAGTATGATGAGCCCACAGGTCCCTTACCACAGTATGATGGGCCCACAGCTCCCTTATACACAGTATGATGGACCCGCAGCTCCCTTACCACAGTATGATGGGCCCGCAGCTCCCTTATACACAGTATGATGGACCCGCAGCTCTCTTATACACAGTATGATGAGCCCACAGGTCCCTTACCACAGTATGATGGGCCCGCAGCTCCCTTATACATAGTATGATGGGCCCGCAGCTCCCTTATACACAGTATGATGAGCCCACAGCTCCCTTACCACAGTATGATGGGCCCGCAGCTCCCTTATACACAGTATGATGGGGCCCGCAGCTCCCGTATACACAGTATGATGGGCCCGCAGCTCCCGTATACACAGTATGATGGACCCGCAGCTCCCTTATACACAATATGATGGGCCCGCAGCTCCCGTATACACAGTATGATGGACCCGCAGCTCCCTTATACACAGTATGATGGACCCGCAGCTCCCTTATACACAGTATGATGGGCCCGCAGTTCCCTTATACACATTATGATGAGCCCACAGGTCCCTTACCACAGTATGATGGGCCCGCAGCTCCCTTATACACAGCATGATGGGCCCGCAGCTCCCTTATACACATTATGATGAGCCCACAGGTCCCTTACCACAGTATGATGGGCCCGCAGCTCCCATATACACAGTATGATGGGCCCGCAGCTCCCTTATACATAGTATGATGGGCCCGCAGCTCCCTTATACACAGTATGATGGGCCCGCAGCTCCCTGTCATGATTTGGCAGTCTGCAGTCACATAAAGTGACTGCAGACATTTATTCCAAGCCTTTATCAACTTTATAGTAATATATTTGTTATTATTGAATTATTAAAGCACCACTCTAGCAGGTTTTTTTTCCACCGCTGGAGTGGTGTTTTAAGCGCAAGTCCCCTGCCCTGGTCATTTACTCATCCTCCGGCGTATTCACTATTTTGTGGCACTGCTGCAGTGCCGCAGCTCAAACTTGTGAGCGCAGCTTCTGACTGGCCAGAAGTGAGACGCTATGTCACAAGCGCTCAATGTAAGACTATGAGGCTATGTGACCACGTTGCGGATTCGTGTGTGGATTTTTCCGCACCGTTTACGCAAAATCCACAAGTAAAATGTGCTGTGTTCTACCTGTGTATTTACTGTGGATTTCCTGCGTTTTTTGTGAGGATTTCGCCTGTGTTTTTACACCTGCGGATTCCTATTATAGAGCAGGTGTAAAACGCTGCGGAATCCGCACAAAGAATTGACATGCTGTGAAAAATACAACGCAGCGTTTCCGTGTGGTATTTTCCGCACCATGTGCACTGCGGTTTTGGTTTTCTATAGGTTTACATGGTACTGTACACCGCATGGAAAACTGCTGTGAATCCGCACCATGTGCACATAGCCTGACAGTGAGAAAGAGGCCAGAACGAGGCTCCCACAGACTCACATCGATTAGTGACCTCTGCGCTGCTCCATGAAACATTGGAGCAGCGGACAGGCCACAAACTGCAGGAGACGGAGCCGAGGGGAGACAAAAACAGATGAAAACGCCAGAAGGTGAGGATCAGACGGGACGGGAATTTTCAGCACCACTCCAGCAATGAAATAAAAAATAATGCCGGAGTGGTGCTGTAAATGTGATGCAGCTCTTGGTTACTGTATGCGGGCTCCTTATACTAATACTCATAAAAGACCCAGGTGGTACGTATCAAAAGCCCCCTACCATCCCCCCATCTCCAGCCAGCAAATATTACATGTGATGGATCACATATAATATCATAACAAAACATTATAATATTCAGCCCCCAGTGACCTGTCCCCCCTCCCCCACTTCAGCCCCAATGCCCCATCAACTCACATCCACCCCCTCAGTGTTCTGTCACCCCTCACACACCTTCAGCCCTTACAACACCCCCATGGTCTCACATTTACCCCCCCAGACCCCTGTCTCCCCTCCCCCACTTCAGTACCCAATACCCCCATCATGTCACATCCACCCCTCAGTACCCTGTCCCCCTCACCCACTTTCAGTGCCCACAATACCCCAATGGTCTCACATTCACATCACAGTGACATACCTGAATTTAATGAACCTAATAAGTTCCATCCCCAGCACTTACTGATAAAAGTTTGCAGGCAAGGACCAGGAAGTGTCTAGGTGAAATGCAAGATGTGGGCACTAGGACCCAGCGTGCCTGAGCCAATCCCAGCGTGCACAGAGTGAAGAAAACTGCAGCGGGGAAAAGCTTCATGATCAGGTCAGAGGGGCGAAACCATTCACTGCAGGAGGGAGACTCTGCAGCCGGCCACTGTGCTAATAGCCAGCGTGCAGAGTCTTCCTCAGATGGGAGCAGACATACTGCTCTGCTCCTATGCTGTGTTCTGCCTCCTCACAGTAGTGGCTCTGGCTCCCGGTGGGCCCCTTCATGTGACAGGGCCCGGGGCGATGGCCCCCTCTGCCCCCCCAGTAGCTACGCTACTGCCCTGGTTACAAGTGAAGACATCGCTGAATCCGCGTCACACACACCGATTCAGCGATGTCTGCGGGAGATCCAGCGACGAAATAAAGTTCTGGACTTTCTGCTCCGACCAACGATGTCACAGCAGGATCCAGATCGCTGCTGCGTGTCAAACACAACGATATCACTATCCAGGACGCTGCAACGTCACGGATCGCTAGCGATATCGTTGTTATGTTGGTCAGTGTGAAGGTACCTTTACTTTAAATGTACCATTCCAGTGATCTGCATGTGGGTTAGAAATTGTGCTTTTTACTTTGTTTATTCTCCTTTTGGTGTAATTTCTGTTGTTCTGCTTTCCATATAGTACAGTCTTTCTTTAAATGTCCCTTTTTCTTACATCTGAAACATTCTCTTTTTGTCTGTCGCTTTAAGAGCATTTTCACTATCCCTTGCAGTGAAATCGTTTGCTTGCTCTTTTCCTTCTATGATATTCATCTATAAGTCTGTTCTTTACAAACTCTAGTGTAATGTCTGCTACAGGTCTTGTCTCTAGTGCATTTATCAGAGCAGTGTATGAATCTGGTAAACTGCACAATAATATTGCTGCTATATGGCTTTCCTTAATGTCTTCACCGACTGATCTCAGCTGTGTTACCACCTCCATCATGGAGTTTATATGCTCCTGCATGTCTTCCCTGCACTTAATCTCATCTTGCAAAGTTTTCTTAGCAGGAATAGTTTGTGATTTAAGCTGGATCTTTCATGTAGCTTTCTCAATGCTTCCCACATTCCCTTTGCTGTATTTTCATTCCTTATGTGGATTTACTGATCATCCTCCACTAATAAGCTGATATGGTACCTCCCATAAATCATCTTTGGACAATAATATCTCCACTTTGAACTTCCATAACTGATAGTTCTCATTGTTCAGCTTAGCTACTTTGAGTCTCAGGTCTGAACTGCTGCTCATCTTTAACTTATTTGTCTTAATTATTTGGAGAGAATTGCTCTGAAGTATTCATTTGCATACACCAAGTCCTTTTTGTCTTCTATGCTGGGCCCATAACCTGTTGCATAGTTTGGTCGCAGAAGAAACTTGTGAGAGTAGCTTATATGGGGTAATTCAACTTTTATCTACACAGAACATGAGGTACACGCATGAGCTTCTTAATACAGCATAACAAGAAGTCTAAAGGACCTTTTACCAGAGAGAAAGTGAAACCAAAGTGCAACAAGTATATGCATTACATTCAACTAAGCATATAAGGGTACATTTCCACTGCCGAGAGACAAATCGGTCCGTAATCTGGACCGAAAAAACGGATGTAACGTATGCGATTGTCATGCAAGTGCAATGCGAGTGCAATGCGATTTTTAATCGAATCATCCGTATGACATCAGTATGACATCCGTATTGCTGTCCGATTTTTACGCACCAGTGTCCTTTGAAAAGCCGGCAAATCAGCGCCGTGTACAGTAAAATCACACTGACAGGTTAGAATAGAGTAGATATATGCACATAGACTAGGTATATATACATATATATATGTCAGTGAGACACCTATATATGTATATTTATATTTAATGCAGCGCTAGATAGCATAAAAGCCACTAATTCAATTGCCGGCTTTTGCTCTCTCCTTCACAAACCCGACATGATATGAGACATGGTTTACATACAGTAAACCATCTCATATCCCCCTTTTTTTTGCATATTCCACACTACTAATGTTAGTAGTGTGTATGTGCAAAATTTGGCCGCTGTAGCTGCTCAAATAAAGGGTTAAATGGCGGAAAAAATTGGCGTGGGCTCCCGCGCAATTTTCTCCGCCAGAATGGTAAAGCCAGTGACTGAGGGCAGATATTAATAGCCAGGAGAGGGTCCATGGTTATTGGCCCCCCCGTGGCTAAAAACATCTGCCCCCAGCCACCCCAGAAAAGGCACATCTGGAAGATGCGCCTATTCTGGCACTTGGCCACTCTCTTCCCACTCCCTGTAGCGGTGGGATATGGGGTAATGAAGGGTTAATGCCACCTTGCTATTGTAAGGTGACATTAAGCCAGATTACTAATGGAGAGGCGTCAATTATGACACCTATCCATTATTAATCCAATTGTATGAAAGGGTTAAAAAACACACACACACACATGATTTAAAAGTAGTTTAATGCAATAAAGCGCACAGCGGTTGTTGTAATAATTTATTGTTCTCTCATTCCATTAGGAAACCCTCGCTTTGAAAAATAATAAACGCACAAGATACATACCTTCTGGTGAACCGTCTCGTCCCACGAAGTAATCCAAGGTGGCATTAACCCTTCATTACCCCATATCCCACCGCTACAGGGAGTGGGAAGAGAGTGGCCAAGTGCCAGAATAGGCGCATCTTCCAGATGTGCCTTTTCTGGGGTGGCTGGGGGCAGATGTTTTTAGCCACGGGGGGGCCAATAACCATGGACCCTCTCCTGGCTATTAATATCTGCCCTCAGTCACTGGCTTTACCATTCTGGCGGAGAAAATTGCGCGGGAGCCCACGCCAATTTTTTCCGCCATTTAACCCTTTATTTGAGCAGCTACAGCGGCCAAATTTTGCACATACACACTACTAACATTAGTAGTGTGGAATATGCAAAAAAAAAGAGGATATGAGATGGTTTACTGTATGTAAACCATGTCTCATATCCTGTCGGGTTTGTGAAGGAGAGAGCAAAAGCCGGCAATTGAATTAGCGGCTTTTATGCTATCTAGCGCTGCATTAAATATAATTATACATATATAGGTGTCTCACTGACATATATATGTATATATACACATTCTATGTGCATATATCTACTCTATTCTAACCTGTCAGTGTGATTTTACTGTACACCGCGCTGAATTGCCGGCTTTTCAAAGGACACCGGTGCGTAAAAATCGGACAGAACTCGCATGGTGCGAGTGCTGTGCGATTTTTTTCTCGCACCCATTGACTTGCATTGGCGAGTCTCGTCCGAGACTCGCAGCAAATCGCAGCAAGCTGCGATTTTTTTCTCAGTCCGATTTCGGCCGAGAAAAAAATCGCAAATGAAAAGACACCTATTGAATAACATTGGTCCGAGTGCAATCCGATTTTTTATCGGATTGCACTCGTCCGTTTTCCTCGCCAGTGGAAATGTAGCCTAACAGTAACAAAATCGCCATCTGCTGTCAGAAAAGTGTAAACTCCTCCTACACACAAATAAGTCTGCATCTGTTGCATATCTGCCAACAAATATGAGGGAGAAAACTACTGTTTGGGCACACGGAAGGGAAGAGCGTAATTTGACTTTTTGAATGTTGCTTCACAGAAGTTTATAATGTTGAGCCGTAAAAATAAAAAAAATCACATTTTCCCAGCAAAAATTTTATTTTGGCCCCAAATTTAGCATTTTTAAAAGGGTAGCAGGAGAAATTGCATCATATAATTTGTTTTGCAATTTCTCCTAAGTATGCTGATACCCCATATGTGGGAAAATACTATTTTTGAGGCACAGTGCAAAGCTCAGAAGGGAAGAGGCGAAATATTGGAATTCAGATTTTGCTGGAATGGTTTGGGGGTGCTATATCACATTGGCAGAGCCCCTGAGGTGCCAGAATAACAGAAACCCCCCATATGTGAACTCTTTTTACAAACTACACACTCCAATGAATTCATCTAAGGGTGCAGTGATCATAGATCATCAGAATTTTATAACTTTGAGCAGTGAAGAAAGAATAAATTACATTTTTACCACAAAAATGTTGTTTTAGCCCCAAGTTTTTAATTTTTATAGGGGCTAATAGGACAATTTTTTGCAACAAACTGAAGTCCATTTTTTCCTACATGTAATTGGAAATATTTGTCAGGCACACTGCAATGCTCAGAAGGCTTGCGGATGTCATAACCCACTGGAAGAGCCTCTAAGGTGCCAGAATAGTGACCTCATTTTCCAAACTACAACTAAGGGTGCAGTGATCATATTGACAGCACGGGTGTGTCACAGAATTTTATGCCATTGGGCAGTGATAAAAAATAACTACATTTTTATCACCAAAATTTTGTTTTAGCCCCAGATTTTACATTTTCACACAAGAAGTGGGAAAAAATGGCACCATAATTTGTCCCACAGTGAACTAGCTATTCACATGGATGATGCAAAATTCGACATAAACAGCAAAGTTGTTCTGGGTTGCATATACAACCAGACAAAACGCCTCTGTCAGTAACCACATTGAAAGGATCAGGAAATCTTCCAAACCTGAACAATGGCAGTATGTTCCATCCCAAATTATCTATGCTGACCTTTTGTTATGATAGTGCGGCAATTCACTCAGAGAAATAGGAAACACACTAAAAACTGCAACTGACCCTGACAATTCCTGTATAAACTAGAGATCCTGATTCTGCAGTCCCTAGTGGTCCCTGCGTGAGTTGAGAAAACCCTAACCACAGACTAGACAATGGAAACTCAGTCCTATGGTGACTGAAATGTGGTCGAGCACTTCATGTTCCTCCTAATGAATTAGAGGGCAGAGCTGAGTGCAATTTCCTACAGAAGGGAAAGTGGGCTGAAATAGAAAGAGATCCCAGCGTGAGTAAAATCGCGAAATATAAAATAAAGGATTAAGGAGTTACTGTTAGAGAATATGCCGCCTACTTCCTAAAAAGAAACAGAAGATAGGATAAGGGTAATAAAGAAAAGAGATAAACCCTAGCTGGTGTTTCACTGACTAGCTTACAGTATACTACAGCAGCATGATGGGACATCCAAATGAGACTATCACGAGAAGGAAATACCAGCAGGGAAGTAAAGCTGCACCTGAAAGGTGATAAGGCAGAAAAATTAGTAACTGAAAATACCTGTTACCCTGAGAAGACTGAAGACTCCATCCCTTCTCCAGATGGACAAGGCTTGTTCGTTGTTCGTGCCATTGCAAGGTTAATTGTGCAGTGCTATTGCATTAAGGATAGCAATGCTGATTGTTGTTGTTGGCACATGTGTCATAAGCTTCTGTCTGTGGAAGACATTGCTCTGAGTGAGTTGTTTATGATATAGAATGTACAGCAAAACATTTTTCACAAGGAACTAGAATGTATACATAAAACGCAAGCCTTATACATACATATAATGTTTTAATTGTATTACTCTGCTTGCTACAGAGTCTGTTGTTCTTTGCTGCCATTTACTGGCCATTGTTATTATATGTACACATGTAATGCTGATGTAATTTCCCATCATACCTCTCTCTCTTTCTGTAACTCCTCCTATCTTTTTTCCTTATATCCTTTCTTTCTGGTCAGTGCCTTCATGGCAGAAGCATGCATAGCGCAGGAAAGAGGATTCTCCTGTTACCTCTATCCTCCAACCTCCATCTTCTACCTCATCTTCATCCCTTCATCTTCCCTAGATAGATATTTTTGAAGGTACTGTGAATAAATGACCTAAAGGTTCGTCCACTGCATATTCCTTCCTGGATCATCCACGTGCAGGTGGTCAGGTGAGCTATAGGCGAAGATAGCGAGTAACCTATCTACCATTGCTTGTACAGAAGTCTGTGGTCACGTCCTTCAGACACATACCAAGGCCAAAGTGGAAAAATAAACATAACTAAAGTACATAACAAGAAAACTGAACTCTACAAGATACAAATTACAATTAATATATAGGGTTAAACAGCTTTATACTTTTCTTACACCCATTTGGTGGTCATTACACACATTCAATAAATGAGGTTTTTAAAAGTATAGAAAATACATTAAGCTGAACAATCTCACCTCACTCTACACAAATAGTATTATCTATGGTTAGCTCTCTAACCTACTTTCTAAAAATACATATGTTATATTTATCCATGCTCTGTTCCTGAATACACTAGAGTGATATAACTAAATGTATCAGGTGCTCAGTCTTTGCAACTTTGTCCTAATGCTTCTTTTTGTATCTTGCCCCCACTAAGTCCATGTCTGCTTCTACCAGGCCAGTGTCTCACCAGGAACATGATTAATAGCCCGTTGCCTGGGCATAGTAACTAACTGTGGTTAGTTATAACAAATAACGGCGGAAGTTAAGGGGCCTTATTCCTCCTGCACCTCATGATCCTTCTTTTTACACAGCGTCCTCTTACATCTCACGCTCCTCCTTTATACACAGCATTTTTCTGCAGCACAGCCTTTATATACACACACTGGCAGGCAGTGTCACCGGGCAGACAGCACTGCCCCGTCCCCTTCATGCCAGCACTGCCCGATCATGCCAGGACTGCCCGGTCTCCTCCATGCTAGCACTGCCCCATCCCCTCCATGCCAGCACTGCTCCGTCCCCTCCATGCCAGCAGTGGGCCTCCGCCGCTCTCAGGTCATTCCCGTTAACCACTATTAGGCCTGCGGGGACCTGTAGCAGGTCACGGGTGTGACTTATGCCTTCTGCACGGGTTTGCTCCTCTTCCTGCTGGCGTACATGATGTTGGTGTTCATGTTGCTGCTCTTCTTCAGCGCAGACTGACAACGGGGGCTCTGCCTGTGTGTGGTGGGTTTCTTCTTTCCTCCTTGCTGCCTGGCCAGCAGCTGGTGCACAGATCGAATTCCGGCTTCAGAGAGTTTCTGGGCTTTATGTCCCAATCAGCACATTGGCGATGGCGAGCAGCACAGAAAGAGTGAAAGTCCAGAGAGGGGCCATCACTGCTGCCGGAGAGGATGGCACCGCCTGCTGATGCTTTTTTCCTCTCTTCCCTGCCTGAACTCTCGGTAGTTGTGAGATCCTGTGCAGCTAAAACACCTGTGATGATGTCACGACCATGTGACCAGTCACGTGCTTTAGAGGAGGAGCCAGACGCAGGGCTGTGCTGGTGCTGGAGCAAAAGTGTCAGCTCATGTTACAGAGCAGGTTCTTTTATCACATCACTAGGGGAAGTATAGTAACCCCGTATGCATGGGATCAAATGGTCCCTGCAGCCGAGCTATGTGTGCAACGTATGTGAGGCCAAGCTATGTGTCACAACTGTTGTCGGGTGTCCCTGCATCAGGGGCTCTTTCCCGGTGGCTATGCGGAGTGGGCGGGGCTCTGTGGAGTGGGCGTGGCTTTATACATACACACACATACATGCACTCAGCTTTATATATATAGACACTGATTGTGATACGTCAAATTAAACTGACAAATATATTTTTAAAAATACATTTAACTGGAAAACCTGATTTAATCAATAGGTTCTTTCCTGACGATAGCTTCCCTTTAATGATGTTGTCCAGTAACTTACAATTGACTTACCCATTCTAGGACACCTGACACCCATACCCCAAGTGACAACCACTTAAGCAGCGGCTGGAACTAAGCGATGTATGGGAAGGAACACCATAGCTTCATATATTGCTTAGTGGCCATTGCCGAGTGCTGCCTAGTCTCTTCCTATATATACACGCAGGGAACGACCCACCACTCAAGGGGAGTAGGCGGAGAGAAACTGCTGGGGTTCAGCCTTTTTGACTAGCAAGCTTGCTTTTAAAGTATACTTTTTTCTGAAACGCCGCAGTGTTTGAGAGTCAAACATACATGGCTGAAATCATGCAGCCAGTGTCTGATACATGCTGCCCACGGAACTATGTATCATCTGTTACGGTCCCTTTAAGGTGAAGTTGGAGCGGGTCCTTCGGTTCTCGGGGGGATGTCACGGTGGCTGACCTGGTCCGTGACCCGTGGGATATCTGTGTTAAAGGGAAAGGTCTTTAAAGGGAAATGTTCGTGACGCCACCTGTGGTATTCGGTCAGAGTGACCGACGCTGCTTTAAGGGGTCCGCTGGGGTGATGTTTTGGCAGCTAGATGGTATACCTTCCCACAGGTGAAGTGTATCCCCAGGGCTTCCCAGAGTGTAGATGGTGGATGGTGTGAGGTGCAGTGAATAAGGAGGACACAAGGTTGCAGTCTCTTTACCTTTTACTGAAGGCTTCAGCATCCACAGTCCAGAGCACAGATCACAGGGCAGGCAGAGTCCGGCCGGTTTGGAGGCAAATCCAGAGTCCCCTTATCCAGGTCGAAATCAGTAGCCTTCCTCTAGCGCCTGGGTGTTGTAGTACCTTACTGCTAAGCCTCTCATAAGGTGCTCACAACTGCTTTAGATGTTATGTCTCTCTCTGTCCCCCAGATGGATAGGACAATCCGTATGACCGGTGGCGTGAGGCTTTTTATAGGGACTCTATCATACACCGGCCTCTCGTGGGTGCCACCTTGCCTCCTGGGTGTGGGGCGGATCAGTAACTTGCAATTAGCTGTCCTGCCAGTCTCTGGAGCAAGGCATAAAGGACTGTTGCTCCCTCGGTGTTCCGGCTACTGGGATCCTACGCCTCAGAAGGAAGCCTGTGCAGAGCAGAACTCCTGGTTTCCACTCCTTTTGCTATGACTTCTTCTCACTCTCTACAATACAGTTCTCTGTTCGTGTCCTTTCTTAGGAACTGCCGCACGTGGGGCAGGCGCAGCTCCGTGACCTTCTATCTAAGCCTCTGACAGGCTCCCACCCCTGTCAGGGACCAACTACCTGAGCAAAGCTCAGCCAGCAACTGCCTAACTTCCTCTCCAGGCAACCAGTTTTACCTAAGTGTGAAGAGTGCCCTAATAAATAGGAGCAGAGCTCCCCCTGGTGGCCTGGAGTATGAAATGTGTTGCATGTTTGTGTTACCTGGATTCAGTTGTCTTTCATTGCCTCCAAACGTAACATCACTCCCCCCTAGAGGAGAATGATATTACTGCAATGACCAGGACCCTGGGACGCTGCATATTTACACTGAAAGATTATTGAGAACGAGCAATCTTAAGGAAACTTGTTTCATGATAATATTTAAATGTAAACAGGCTGCCAATCGTCCAGTAAATGAGCACAATGCTTGTTTGTCAGGTAAAAATAGGTAATTAAATGATCGTTAAATATTTACTGATCAGCAGTGGTTTAGTTTTGCTGGTAGGACAGTGTAAACGGTCCTAAAACCGCTGCTTATCGTATTCATTTTTCTCAAAGAGGATACAAAACCTACTGATTCTAGCTTAGGGATGATTGGCAGCGTATAAAAGAAACAGATATTGTACCAATTATGCACAGAGTGGGTGATGAGTGCAATACACTATACATACACACATAACTGCTGATCGCAGCATTACTGGGGTGTGACATGTTGCATTTTCATAATGTTTTAATACGTTTTCTCCTTGTGGAGAGTGACATGCCAGGTTTGGCACGCCAGTATGAGGAGGCTTAAACGCCTTGCATGCTCCTCTGGGAAATTAAATATGCAAATTGTCTCTTCAGAGAGGAAGAGGACTTGAACTATCCACAAGGAGAAAATGTACCCCTTAGAGTCCAGTCTTAGCCTCTCACCTAGCCAAATCAGATCTCATACTTTGCACTAACGAGGGTCAGTACCCCGAAACACCATGTCTGCACATTGAGATTCTGATTTAGCTTTTATCCTCAGTCATATTGCCAAACTCATTAAAGGGATGATATTGACTTGCTACTTGGTAGCACTAGAGTTCAAGTCCTCTTCCTCTCTGTATAGACATTTTGCATAATCACTGTGGGCACAAAGGAGATCCTGCTCAGCAGAGAACTGTCATTGCCTAACCCCTTCAAGTCCTAGGACGTATAGGTATACCATAGTTCTCCTCTCCTGTTAGATGAGGGCTTCCTGCACTGAGCTCACATGTTTTCAGGCACATGATGGCTGATCTGATCAGCTGTCATGTGCTCCTGACAGCGGCATTGAACTTGATCGTGACAGAAACGGGTCATTAGCTCAGCCCATCGGCCCCACTGTCACATGATCGCGCGGCGCCTATGGGTTGGCATGAAAGCCCTGGGTCTGCAGGAGACCCTTGTGGTTGTCATTGCTGATTTGCTATGAGTGCCACCCCATGGCTGGTATTCATAGCAGATGCTAAATTCTGCTACTCATAGAAGGGCTCAAGCCCTGGTATGTGTAGAAGAAGCGATCAGAAGATCGCAGATTCATGTCATCTATGGAGACTATTGGAACAAGTAAAAAGTGTAAAAAAAATGTTTTTAAAAATATAAAGGTTCAAATCACCCCCCTTTTGCCCCTTTCAAAATAAAACAAGAAAAAAATGCACATATTCAGAAAAATGCCCAATCTATCAAAATATAAAAATAATCCGATCGGTAAACATAGTAATGAGAAAAAAATCAAATGCCAGAATTACATTTTTATGGTCGCCGCAATAATGCAATAAAATGCATTAACGGGAAATCAAAACATTGTGTCTACCCCAAAATGGTATCAATAAAAACTTCAGCTTGGAGCACAAAAATAAGTCCTCACCCAGCCCCAGATCATGACAAATGGCAATGCTACGGGTCTCAGAAAATGGAGCCATATTTATTTACAAACTTTGTATTTTTTTTCCACCACTTAAATAAGAAACAACCTAGACATGTTTGGTATCTGCAAATTCATAATGACCTGGAGAATCATAATGGCAGGTTAGTTTTAGTGTGGCACCCCAGGAGTCTGGATGCCACTGTGGCACTTAGTGAAAATGGTTAAAAAAAAACTAAAACAATTGTGGGATTGCACTTTATACAATTTCACTGCACTTGGAATTTTTCCCCGCTTTACAGTACAATATATGGTAAAATCAAGGGTGTCTTTCAAAAGTACAACTTGTCCCACAAAAAATAAGCCCTCACATGGCTATATTGATGGAAACATAAAAAAGTTACGGCTCTGGGAAGATGGGGGTCAAAAAGCAAAAACACAAAAAGAGAAAATCCCAAGATCGTGTAGGGGTTATTAGACATAAGCGACAGGTTTTCCTTGGTGTTATGACAATTAATTATTTATTCTTGTGATTTTCCGTTTGCACAGTACAGACATGGATAAGGCTGTCCTGGTTGGTTTACTGTAGTCCTCTAAAGATAGTGATATTTCATGTGTTTCTGATACATACTATTACCTAGGGAGACAGAACAGGAATCTGCTCTATGTTCCCTACTGGGAGCTTGTGCCATTGTTCAGTATGGACTGAATTTAGGGCTTGCAGTCTGCTGGTTCCCACTGCTGGGAGCAACATACCAGCATTGGTTGCTGTGATGTGATGAGGACCGGCTGTCGGGCAGCAAGGCAAAAGATTTAATGGGATTATGGCAGGCAGATCAACATCTGTCTTTCTCTGTCTGGCCACCTATGTCTTACACAGGAAAAGTCCAAAAAGATGGACTGGCCCTGGTAAGCAGCTGCTAAATGACATAGAATTGGGAAAATGGCAGTTATGATGGTCCCATCATCAAATATGAATTGCCTCGTTTCACCTTAGTCAGTATTAAAAATCTGAAATGTTGGTGTTATAACTATTGCATGAAAGCTATTACTTGTAATGGCTGAGTAGCACATTTATTTATATTACTCACTTTTATAGATCCATTAATTCCACAGCCCTTTACAGACATTGACATCACTCTCCCCATTGGGGCTCACAATCTAGAATCTCTATCAGTATGTCTTTGGAGTGTTGGAAGAAATGGGAGAGACCAGAAATGCCTGTTATGAATTTTGACGAAGTTGGGAGAAATTGACATGAAAACTCTGAGTTACCCTCAAACTTAGTAACTTTTCAAAGCTTTTCCGCCACTTTTTTTTAGAGTAAAAACTTTAAAGAATCGGGGCTATAGCTTTTAAAGTTAGGTTTTGATGATAAGTTTTTGGCGCTAAGTATTTTCTCTACATAAAAAAAACACAGCATCTTACAGTTCCAAAAAAGTGGATGGGATTTATTGAAATCTCATGTCCACTGGACATTTTTTTTTGCAGCATAAGCTGACCTGTGGTGAGTGTTTGAAATCCGCAATGTGTCAATTTCTCTTGCGAGTATGCTGAATTACATTACATGTGGAAAATATGCATGTAAAGAACTCACATGCATTTTTAGCGCGTTAGTGCTCTGGAAAAACACTAACGTCGGTTTCACACGTCAGTGCCTCCGGTATGTGTAGTGACAGTTTTCCCATGTACTGGAGATACTGACACACGTAGACCCATTCAAATGAATGGGTCTATGCACATGTCAGCGTGTTTTAACGGACTGTGTGTCCGTGTGCAAAACACACAGACATGTCCGTTTTTACCCTGACACACGGGCTGCAAAACGTGCCACACCCGTGCACACAGATAACAGTGTACACTGTCCTCTGTGTGCACAGATGGCCGCAGGGGAAGCAGCGCTACTGTAAGCCGCTGTTCTCCTGCGTGTGGGGCTAAAGCTGGCTGTTATCCCTTCTCCCCTGCTCTGCCGGCGTTCAGGGGAGAAGGCATGAAAGAAAAAAATGACGTGGGGTTCCCCGTATATTTTTAAACCAACCCGGCAAAACTCACAGGTGCAGGCTGCTATTCTCAGACTGGTAAGAGGCCATGGATATGCACCCCAGCCTAAAAACAGCAGCCCGCAGCTGCCCAGAAAAGGCACATCTATTAGATGTGCCAATTCTGGAGCTTTGCCCTGTTCTTCCCACTTTCCCTGTAGCCGTGGCAAGTGTGGTAATGAGCGGTTAATGTCACCTTCCTATTGTAAGGTGACATTAAGCCAGCTTAGTAATGGAGAGGTGCCAATAAGACTCTTATCCATTACTAATCCTAAAGTTTGTAAAGGGTTAATCAAACACCACACAGTAAGAAAAAAGTCTTTTAATGAAATAAAACAATATACACAGTTTTGCCATCTTAATTAGTCTGCCACTCCAAGCAAAGCCCTCGATCTCCTGTAAAAAAAAAAAAAAGTCAAAATAATAAACTAACAATATACCCATACCAGTCCGGCATACAGTGAGCCCCACGGTGTAATCCATGTCTGGGGGAATATGCAGTTTACAACCGGGAGTGGTGCTAATGCGACAGCTCCCGGCTGTAAACTGCTGGGGGAATGAGAAGCAGTGGGCGCAGACTGAATAACTAGCGGTGAAGTCACTGAGTCTGTGCTCGCTTGCCGGCATGAACTCATGTGACCTCAGGACCGTGGGAGAATGCAAGTGATGAGGTCATGGCAGTTTAAGCTCTGTCACAGTGACCTCATCACTTACATTCTCCCACAGTCCTGAGGTGACAGGAGTTCCTGCCAGTGAGCGAGCACAGACTCAGTGACGTCAGCGCTGGTTACTGAGACTGTACCCACTGCTTCTCATTCATTCCGAGCAGCGCGAGCAGGGGAAAAGGGATGACAGCCGGCTTAAGCACCACACGCAGGGCAACAGCGCTTACCCATTGATTTCCAATGAGTCAGGCAAATCCGCAGCAAAACCGCAGGTTTAAAAAGATCTGCGGTTTTGCTGCGGAGTTGCATGCGAGAAACCCTGCAGATCGAGGGGATGAAGAGTGTGTGGGTAGAGTGTCGGCGGAGACTATGTGTGTGTGGAGAAGATGTGCATGTCTGTGTGCGGATCTGTGTGTGTCTGTGAGTGTCTGCGGGGATGTGTGTGTCTGTGTGCACGGGTGTCTGTGTGCTGGTGTCTGTGCAGGTGTTTGTGTGTGTGCGGGGGTCTGCGGATGTGTGGGGGGCTGTCTGTGTGTAGGCAGGCATCGTCTGATGGGATTACTAGTCCCATCCAGCTATGTCTGCTACAGTGACAACTAGCCGATGATGGTTGTTGTGAATTCTGTTGTGGGTTCTGCTCTTGGGCTCCCTCCGGTGGTTATAAGTGGTAGTGCTGCTGTTTGTCCTTTACAGCAGTCATCAGGTGCTTCCACTTTGGACGGGGCTATTTAGTCTGGCTTCACCCTTTAGTGAGTGCCAGTTGTCAATTGTTTTCTGGAGGATTCACATCTCTGCTTGGTTTCTCCTGCTGGATTGTCCAAATCATCAAAGATAAGTCCTGGCTTTGTTTTTGCAGTCCACATGCGGTGGACTTTATAGTTCAGTGAATTGCTATGTTTTTTCTTGTCCAGCTTTGTCTGTGTAAGGATTTATTCAGCCAAGCTGGAAGCTCTGGAGTCGCAGAGTTACCCTCCATGCCTTTAGTTAGGTGTGGAGATTTTTGTATTCTCTGTGGTGGATTTTTGTAGTATTTTAATACTGACCGCACAGTACTCTGTCCTGTCTTTTCTTTCTAGGTAGCGTGGCCTCCTTTGCTAAATTCTGTTTTCAGTCTGCGTTTGTAATTTCCATCTCCTCTCACAGTCAATATTTGTGGGGGGCTGTCTTTCCTTTGGGGATTTTCTCTGAGGCAAGATAGTTTTCCTGTTTCTTTCTTTAGGGGTAATTAGTCCTCCGGCTGTGACGAGGTGTCGAGGGAGTGACAGGAACATCCCACGGCTACTTATAGTTGCGGTGTTAAGTTCAGGGTCTGCGGTCAGTATAGAGGCCACCTACTCCAGAGCTCGTCCATGCTGCTCTTAGGCCACCAGATCATAACAGTACAACTGGCCAACAATGAGTTAACCGCATCTCAAAAGAAGGGAAAGAAAGTGCTGAGCCATTTTTTTTTCTGTACTCTGTTGTTTTTTTTTCCCTCTTCACCTCTGGGTGGCTCAAGAGTTAGGCGCTGACATGGATGTTCAGGGACTTGCTTCTCGGGTGGATCAACTTGCTGCTAGATTACAGGGTATTTCTGATTATATCGTGCAGACTCCTGTTTTAGAGCCTAGAATTCCTACCCCCGATCTGTTTTTTGGGGACAGGTCCAAATTTTTGAGCTTTAAAAATAACTGTATACTGTTTTTTGCTCTGAAGCCCCGTTCATCTGGTGATCCCATCCAGCAGGTAAAAATTGTCATTTCTCTGTTGCGTGGCGACCCGCAGGATTGGGCATTTTCCCTGGAATCTGGGAATCCGGCGTTGTTTAATGTAGAAACCTTTTTTCAGGCGCTTGGGTTATTGTATGATGAACCTAATTCTGTGAATCATGCTGAGAAAACCTTGTTGGCCCTGTGTCAGGGTCAAGAAGCGGCAGAATCGTATTGCCAGAAATTTAGAAAATGGTCTGTGCTTACTAAGTGGAATGAGGATGCTTTGGCGGCAATTTTCAGAAAGGGTCTTTCTGAATCTGTTAAAGATGTTATGGTGGGCTTCCCCACGCCTGCAGGTCTGAGTGATTCTATGTCTCTGGCCATTCAAATTGATCGGCGCTTGCGTGAGTGCAGAGTGGTGCACACTATGGCATTGTCTTCCGAGCGGAGTCCTGAGCCAATGCAGTGTGATAGGATTGTGTCTAGAGCTGAACGCCAAGGATTCAGACGTCAGAATAGGTTGTGCTTTTACTGCGGCGATTCTGCTCATGTTATTTCTGATTGCCCTAAGCGTGCCAAGAGAATCGCTAATTCCGTTACCATCAGTACTGTACAACCTAAATTTCTGTTATCTGTGACCCTGATCTGCTCATTATCGTCATTTTCTGTCATGGCATTTGTGGATTCAGGCGCCGCTTTAAATTTGATGGACTTAGAATTTGCCAGACGTTGTGGTTTTCCCTTACAGCCTTTGCGGAGTCCTATCCCTTTGAGGGGTATTGATGCTGCACCATTGGCTAAAAATAAACCTCAGTTTTGGACACAGTTAACCATGTGCATGGCGCCAGCCCATCAGGAAGATTGTCGTTTCCTGGTGTTGCATAATTTGCATGATGCTATTGTGCTGGGGTTTCCATGGTTACATGTACATAATCCGGTGTTGGATTGGAAATCTATGTCTGTGACTAGTTGGGGTTGTCAGGGGGTTCATGATGACGTTCCTCTGATGTCAATTTCCTCGTCCCCCTCTTCTGAAATTCCTGAGTTTCTGTCAGATTTCCAGGATGTTTTCGATGAGCCCAAGTCCAGTTCCCTTCCACCGCATAGGGACTGTGATTGTGCTATTGACTTGATTCCAGGCTGTAAGTTCCCTAAGGGCCGACTTTTCAACCTGTCTGTGCCTGAACATGCCGCCATGCGGAGCTATGTAAAGGAGTCTTTGGAGAAGGGGCATATTCGGCCATCTTCTTCTCCATTGGGAGCAGGTTTTTTTTTGTTGCCAAGAAGGATGGCTCCTTGAGACCCTGTATTGATTATCGCCTCTTGAATAAGATCACGGTCAAATTCCAATACCCTTTGCCTTTGCTTTCTGAGTTGTTTGCCAGGATTAAGGGGGCTAGTTGGTTTACTAAGATTGACCTTCGAGGGGCATATAATCTTGTTCGTATTAAGCAGGGTGACGAATGGAAAACTGCGTTTAATATGCCCGAGGGCCATTTTGAATATCTTGTGATGCCATTCGGACTCTCTAATGCCCCATATGTGTTTCAGTCCTTCAGGCATGATATTTTTCGGAATTATCTTGATAAATTCATGATTGTATATTTGGATGATATTTAGATTTTTTCAGATGATTGGGAGTCTCATGTGAAACAAGTCAGGGTGGTATTTCAGGTCCTTCGTGATAATACCTTGTTTGTGAAGGGGTCTAAGTGCCTCTTTGGAGTACAGAAGGTTTCTTTTTTGGGCTTCATTTTTTCTCCATCATCTATAGAAATGGATCCGGTTAAGGTTCAGGCCATTCATGATTGGATCCAGCCCACATCCGTGAAGAGCCTTCAGAAATTTTTGGGCTTTGCTAATTTTTATCGCCGTTTCATTGCCAACTTCTCCAGTGTGGTTAAACCCCTGACCGATTTGACGAGGAAGGGCGCTGATGTAGCTAATTGGTCCTCTGAGGCTGTTTCTGCCTTTCAGGAGCTTAAGCGCCGATTTACTTCTGCCCCTGTGTTGCGTCAGCCGGATGTTTCTCTTCCTTTTCAGGTTGAGGTTGACGCTTCTGAGATTGGGGCAGGGGCCGTTTTGTCTCAGAGGAATTCTGATGGTTCCTTGATGAAACCGTGTGCCTTCTTTTCTCGAAAGTTTTCGCCTGCGGAACGCAATTATGATGTCGGCAATCGTGAGTTGTTGGCTATGAAGTGGGCATTTGAGGAGTGGCGACATTGGCTTGAGGGGGCCAAGCACCGTATTGTGGTCTTGACCGATCATAAGAATCTGATTTACCTCGAGTCTGCCAAACGGCTGAATCCTAGACAGGCCCGATGGTCCCTGTTTTTCTCCCGTTTTGATTTTGTTGTCTCGTATCTTCCGGGTTCTAAGAATGTTTAGGCTGATGCCCTCTCTAGGAGTTTTTTGCCTGATTCCCCTGGGATTCTTGAGCCGGTTGGTATTCTGAAGGAGGGGGTGATTCTTTCTGCCATCTCCCCTGATTTGCGACGGGTTCTTCAGGAGTTTCAGGCTGATAAACCTGATCGCTGTCCAGCGGGGAAACTGTTTGTTCCTGACAGATGGACTAGTAAAGTGATTTCTGAGGTTCACTGTTCTGTGTTGGCTGGCCATCTTGGGATTTTTGGTACCAGAGATTTGGTTAGTAGGTCCTTTTGGTGGCCTTCTTTGTCACGGGATGTGCGTTCTTTTGTGCAGTCCTGTGGGACTTGTGCGCGGGCCAAACCTTGCTGCTCCCACGCCAGTGGGCTGCTTTTGCCTTTGCCGGTCCCTGAGAGGCCTTGGACGCATATTTCTATGGATTTTATTTCGGATCTTCCTGTTTCCCAGAGGATGTCTGTTATCTGGGTGGTCTGTGACCGGTTTTCTAAGATGGTTCATTTGGTACCTTTGCCTAAATTGCCTTCCTCTTCTGAGTTGGTTCCGTTGTTTTTTCAGCATGTGGTTCGTTTGCATGGCATTCCGGAGAATATTGTGTCCGATAGAGGTTCCCAGTTTGTTTCTAGGTTTTGGCGGTCCTTTTGTGCTAAGCTGGGCATTGATTTGTTGTTTTCTTCCGCATTTCATCCTCAGACAAACGGCCAAACCGAGCGAACTAACCAGACTTTGGAAACTTATTTGAGATGCTTTGTGTCTGCCGATCAGGATGATTGGGTGGCTTTCTTGCCATTGGCCAAGTTTGCCCTTAATAATCGGGCTAGTTCTGCTACCTTGGTTTCACCATTCTTTTGTAATTCTGGGTTTCATCCTCGTTTTTCTTCAAGGCAGGTTGAGTCTTCTGATAGTCCTGGGGTGGACTCTGTGGTTGACAGGTTGCAGCAGATTTGGGCTTATGTTGTGGACAATTTGGTGTTGTCTCAGGAGGAGGCTCAGCATTTTGCCAACCGTCGTCGGCGTGTGGGTTCCCGGCTTCGGGTTGGGGATTTGGTCTGGTTGTCTTCTCGTCATGTTCCTATGAAGGTTTCTTCCCCGAAGTTCAAGCCTCGGTTTATTGGTCCTTATAGGATTTCTGAGATTATCAATCCAGTGTCTTTTCGTTTGGCCCTTCCAGCCTCTTTTTCCATCCATAATGTTTTTCATAGATCTTTGTTGCGGAAATATGTGGTGCCCCTGGTTCCCTCTGTTGATCCTCCTGACCCGGTGTTGATTGATGGGGAGTTGGAGTATGTTGTGGAGAAGATCTTGGATTCTCGTTTTTCAAGATGGAGGCTTCAGTATCTTGTCAAGTGGAAGGGTTATGGCCAGGAGGATAATTCTTGGGTTGTTGCCTCCGATGTTCATGCTGACGATTTGGTTCGTGCCTTCCATTTGGCTCGTCCGGATCGGCCTGGGGGCTCTGGTGAAGGTTCGGTGACCCCTCCTCAAGGGGGGGGGGGTACTGTTGTGAATTCTGTTGTGGGTTCTGCTCTTGGGCTCCCTCCGGTGGTTATAAGTGGTAGTGCTGCTGTTTGTCCTTCACAGCAGTCATCAGGTGCTTCCACTTTGGACGGGGCTATTTAGTCTGGCTTCACCCTTTAGTGAGTGCCAGTTGTCAATTGTTTTCTGGAGGATTCACATCTCTGCTTGGTTTCTCCTGCTGGATTGTCCAAATCATCAAAGAAAAGTCCTGGCTTTGTTTTTGCAGTCCACATGCGGTGGACTTTATAGTTCAGTGAATTGCTATGTTTTTTCTTGTCCAGCTTTGTCTGTGTAAGGATTTATTCAGCCAAGCTGGAAGTTCTGGAGTCGCAGAGTTACCCTCCATGCCTTTAGTTAGGTGTGGAGATTTTTGTATTCTCTGTGGTGGATTTTTGTAGTATTTTAATACTGACCGCACAGTACTCTGTCCTGTCTTTTCTTTCTAGGTAGCGTGGCCTCCTTTGCTAAATTCTGTTTTCAGTCTGCGTTTGTAATTTCCCTCTCCTCTCACAGTCAATATTTGTGGGGGGCTGTCTTTCCTTTGGGGATTTTCTCTGAGGCAAGATAGTTTTCCTGTTTCTTTCTTTAGGGGTAATTAGTCCTCCGGCTGTGACGAGGTGTCGAGGGAGTGACAGGAACATCCCACGGCTACTTACAGTTGCGGTGTTAAGTTCAGGGTCTGCGGTCAGTATAGAGGCCACCTACTCCAGAGCTCGTCCATGCTGCTCCTAGGCCACCAGATCATAACAGATGGTACAGTAGTAGTCCCATCATCCGTCTACTGTGTTCAAGTGTAAAAAAAGACAAAAACCCATAGACACATATACACATACAGTACATACAGTATATACTCACCAATCACCTAGTCCCCAACGCCCTCGATCACCTGTAAAAATAAATTAAAATAATAAACCAACAATATACTCCCTGGTCCGATGTAATCCATAATAACGAGCAGGGTCGTACTGGCCCACTGGAGAACCAGGGGATTCTCCGGTGGGCCCAGGCACTGACACATGTTGGCATACTGGCCAGCAGCTGCCTAAGGCCCTCACTGCTCTAGGGGCTCCCAGCCAGTGGCTATGGGGCCCCTGAGTCAAAGGCGCCCGCCCTGTGCCAGTGGAGCAGCAGCGGGTGACTGGAAACCACGCCTGTGGCTGCTCTCCAGGGGCTCCGGTGATACAATGACATGAGATAATCCTCTGCACTGTATCCCTCCGCCGTGAGTTCAGCAGAGTTCATACTGTCACGGCACCGCTGCGTGGAAAAATTCTCACGCAGCAGTGCCATAAAGTGAGAGCATAAACTCATTGAACCCTCAGTGATAACACTGTAGGAGTCATTGTCTCCTGTCAGTGTGTCACTGGAGGCCCTGTATAGCAGTCACATCTCCTGATGTGACAGCTCTATAGGGGATATATTCGTGGGACACTCGTTATTAAATGGACTACATTGGACAAGGGAGTATTTGTGTTGGTTTATTATTTTTTTTTTTGCAGGAGGTTGATGGCGTCGCATGGATTGGCAGAACAATAAAGATGGCAAAACTGTGTAGTGTTTTATTTCATTAAAATACTTTATTCTAGCTGTGTCTTTATTTAACCCTTTACCAGCTATAGGATTAGTAATGGATAGGTATCTTATAGATGCCTCTTCATTACTAGGCTGGCTGGATGTAACCTTACAATACAAAGGTGACATTAAACCCTCATTACCCCACTTGCCACGGCTACACGGCAAGTTGGAAGAATCGAGCAAAGCTCCAGAATTGGCGCATCTAATAGATTCGCATTTTCTGGGCAGCTGTGGGCTGCTGTTTTTAGGCTGGGGGGCCCATATCCATGACCTCTTACCAGCCTGAGAATAGCAGCTCACACCTGTGAGTTTTGCCGGGTTGGTTTAAAAATATATGGGGGACCCCACGTCGGTTTCTTCTTTCATCCCTTCTCCCCTGCTCTGCTGACAGACAGCTTCAGCGCCACACGCAGGGGAACAGCGGCTTACAGTAGCGCTGCTTCCCCCATGGCGGTCTGTGCACACTGAGGACGTGTGTCTGGATAAAAATGGACAAATATTACACCATATGCCACCGCTACAGGACAATGTGAAGAGAGAGGCATCTTACAGATGCGCCATTTCTGGGGCGGCTGTGAGCTGCTGTTTGTAGCTGGGGGCAATATCCATGGCCTCTTCCTAGGCTATGAATATCAGCCCGCAGCTGTCTGCATAGCCTTTTCTGGCTATTAATTATAGGGGGACCCCACGTCATTTTTTGGGAGGGTCCCCCTATTTTAATAGCCAGTAAAGGCTAAATACACAGCTGCGGGCTGATATTCATAGCCTGGAAAGATCCATGGGTATTAACACCTTCCCAGGTTGTAAACATCAACCCCCAGTCGCTGGCTTTCCCTCTCTGGAGCAGAAAATTGTGCGGGAGCCCCCGCTATTTTTTTTTTCAATTTCTTTTTTAAATTAAACATATCGCGTTTAAGGCCGCGGTCACACTTGCGAGAAACTCGCATGCGTATCGCACCCCAATACCCGGCACTGCCGCCGACACGCAGGACCGGAGTGTGCGGCTGCATGTATTTCTATGCATCTGAACGCTCTGGTCCAAGTGCTGGCGGCAGTGCCGGGTACTGAGGTACGAGAATCGTGCGAGGTTCTCGCAAATATGACCCTGACCTAACGCAGATTTTGTGTGTGTGTGTCTTTATTTGACCCCTTAATCCCATATGACGTACTATCCCGTCAAGGTGACCTGGGACTTAATTCCCAGTGACTGGATAGTACGTCATATGCGATCGTCCGCACTCACAGGGGGAGCGCGGCAGTGTCAGCTGACTATCGCAGCTGACATCCGGCACTATGTGCCAGGAGCGGTCACGGACCGCCCCCAGCACATTAACCCCCGGCACACTGCGATCAAACATGATTGCAGTGTTCAGGCGGTATAGGGAAGAATCACGCAGGGAGGGGGCTCCCTGCGGGCTTCCGAGACCCTCGGAGCAACGCGATGTGATCACGTTGCTTCAAGCGTCTCTTACCTCCTCTCCCTGCAGGCCCTGGATCCAAAATGGCCGCGGGGCTGCATCCGGGTCCTGCAGGGAGGTGGCTTACCAGCCAGCAGGCGCTGGTAAGCCTGCAGCGCTGTAAGTCAGATCGCTGATCTGACAGAGTGCTGTGCAAACTGTCAGATCAGCGATCTGTGATGTCCCCCCCTGGGACAAAGTAAAAAAGTTTGAAAAAAAATTTCCACATGTGTAAAAAAAAAATTTTTTAAAAATTCCTAAATAAAGAAAAAAAAAAAAATATATATATATTATTCCCATAAATACATTTCTTTATCTAAATAAATAAAAAAACAATAAAAGTACACATATTTAGTATCGCCGCGTCCGTAATGACCCGACCTATAAAACTGTCCCACTAGTTAACCCCTTCAGTGAACAATGTAAAAAAAAAAAAAAAAAAAAACCGAGGCAAAAAACAACGCTTTATTATCATACTGCTGAACAAAAAGTGGAATAACACGCGATCAAAAAGACGGATATAAATATCCATGGTACCGCTGAAAACGTCATCTTGTCCCTCAAAAAACGAGCCACCAAACAGCATCATCAGCAAAAAAATAAAAACGTTATAGTCCTCAGAATAAAGCGATGCCAAAATAATTATTTTTTCTATAAAATAGTTTTTATCGTATAAAAGCGCCAAAACATAAAAAAATGATATAAATGAGGTATCGCTGTAATCGTACTGACATAAAGAATAAAACTGTTTTATCAGTTTTACCAAACGTGGAACGGTATAAACGCCCCCCCAAAAGAAATTCATGAATAGCTGGTTTTTGGTCATTCTGCCTCACAAAAATCGGAATAAAAAGCGATCAAAAAATGTCACGTGCCCGAAAATGTTATCAATAAAAACATCAATTCGTCCCACAAAAACAAGACCTCACATGACTCTGTGGACCAAAATATGGAAAAATTATAGGTCTCAAAATGTGGAGATGCAAAAACTTTTTTGCTATAAAAAGCATCTTTTAGTGTGTGACAGCTGCCAATCATAAAAATCCGCTATAAAAAACGCTATGAAAGTAAATCAAACCCCCCTTCATCACCCCCTTAGATAGGGAAAAATAATAAAATTAAAAAAATGTATTTATTTCCATTTTCCCGTTAGTGTTAGGGTTAGGGCTAAGGTTAGAGTTAGGGCTAGGGTTAGGGTTAGGGTTGGGGCTAAAGTTAGGGTTAGGGTTAGGGTTGGGGCTAAAGATAGGGTTAGGGTTTGGATTACATTTACGGTTGGGATTAGGTTTGGGATTAGAGTTAGGGGTGTGTCAGGGTTAGGGGTGTGGTTTGGGTTACCGTTGGGATTGGGGTTAGGGGCGTGTTTGGATTAGGGTTTCAGTTAGAATTGGGGAGTTTCCACTGTTTAGGCACATCAGGGGCTCTCCAAATGCGACATGGCGTCCGATCTCAATTCCAGCCAATTCCGCGTTGAAAAAGTAAAACAGTGCTCCTTCCCTTCCGAGCTCTCCGGTGCGCCCAAACAGGGGTTTACCCCCACATATGGAGAATCAGCGTACTTGGGACAAATTGGACAACAACTTTTGGGGTCCAAGTTCTCTTGTTACCCTTGGGAAAATTAAAATTTGGGGGGCTAAAATCATTTTTTGGGGAAAAAAAAGATTTTTTATTTTCACGGCTCTGCGTTGTAAACTGTAGTGAAACACTTGGGGGTTCAAAGTTCTCACAACACATCTAGATAAGTTCCTTGGGAGGCCTAGTTTCCAATATGCGGTAACGTATGGGGGGTTTCTACTGTTTAGTTACATCAGGGGCTCTGCAAATGCAACGTGACGCCTGCAGACCAATCCATCTAAGTCTGCATTCCAAATGGCGCTCCTTCCATTCCGAGCTCTGCCATGCGCCCAAACAGTGGTTCTCCCCACATATGGGGTATCAGCGTACTCAGGACAAATTGGACAACAACTTTTGGGGTCCAATTTCTCCTGTTACCCTTGGGAAAATACAAAACTGGGGGCTACAAAATAATTTTTGTGTAAAAAAATATTTTTTTTTATTTTCACGGCTCTGCGTTATAAACTGTAGTGAAACACTTGGGGGTTTAAACTTCTCACAACACATTGTAGGGATTCACTCGCTCAGGTGCATAGGAGGAAACAGGAGGCACATTCTCTTTAATGTCCATGTAGGTTTATTCACTCCATAAACCATTTAGGAAACATAAACAAACGATATTCAGTCTTATACCAGACAGATGAATCCTCCAAAGTCCATAGGGGAGCTCCGCTCTCTCTCAGACCTGTAGGCACACAGGCTGTGCTATGTCCAGCACGCGGGCTCTGTCTGAAGCCACAGACACAGAAAGGCTTCTTCCTCTCAATACACAGACTCCTGTCTGTAGTGTCCCACCTGGACACACGGAAATCTGTCCACACTGACAGGTTCCCATACACTCACCAACCATGTGCCAAACACACCTCCATTATGTAGCCTGAAACCACACCCAGGAACCCATCACATGATTAGACATGTGGTTCTGACATCACCACAGGTCCTGAAGAAAACATAGACAGGCATGGTTATGCCCCTTACCCAGGGGTGAGGTATATGGGTAGCCAGACCCTCCCATCTCTCATAGCTACCCGTAACCCGGATCCAAATATACTACACAATTCCTTATTACTTTATGAGCATTACAGAAAACACTCCGGGTCACATCACAGCGACAAGCCTTCTCTGTGATACATACCTCCCGTCGATTAGACACCCTTTAGCCATGCTACATTCCTCCCCCCTCTGCCTAAAGCCGTGGGGCTTGGCACTTGTCCTTAACCGACTAGAGACCCCTCTCAGTCGTCCCTGACAGTCAAACCGTCTGTCTAAGTCAGGGCCTGTTATTGAACCCTTGTCACCTCGTCTGCTACAGGATCTCCTGCTGAGGTCACTTAACCCTGAGCTAACTGAGGCCCGACTGCTTCTACCTGTTTCATCAGGCCACCTTCTCCCATGGTCTTTAATGCCTGAAGAGCAGTTCTTCCCTGTATCTCTATATCCTCTGTTAGCTTGGGGACTTCGAATCTTTAGAGAACCTCTTCGTCTCTCTATACTGCAAGTTGAAGGTGGTGGCAATCTGTTTGCCAACATCCGGATATTTTCAAGACTCTCCATGGATCCGACAACAAGGAACGGAACCATCTTATCTTCACCCACGACCTGGGCCTCGTCATCACCCAGAACCCTCAGTCTCTTCACACCGGACCTATTTACAATCTCCTGCATCACTCGGCCAAGCCTCCCGATGACTTTTCCCACCAAATTTCTGGGTACCAGAATGATGTCTTCCACCAAGCCAAGCCGATTTTTAGCTTCTCTCGCTAGCTCCAGACGTCGAGCGGCTTCCTCATTCTTCAACGTGATCATTTGTTTTGTACGGAGGCATTGTAGATGCATTTCTCTCAGGACAGCCACCCGCTTCACTGTGACTTCTCTAGACGAAAGTATGACCAGTTGATGAGTCTCAGGCGCCCAGTGCACACTACATGCCTCTACTGCTTTTCTAAATGCCTCATGCACACCTTCACCGGTACAGGCTTCTTGCACCTCTTTAGGTACATCAATCACAGTCTTGAAGAGCAGGGTCTCACTCTCTTCAAAGACAGACGGCTCCCTTTTTGCCTCTGACCTTTCCACCAAGACGTCTGTCACGACCGGGTGACACTCTTGTTCCGCTTTTAGCACGAACTCTTCCTCAGTCTTTTCTTCCGCTTGAGCCTTCGCCAAAATGGGCATTGGCAACTCCTCTGCCAGGCAGTGACGTTCCTCCTCTCTCTGGAGAAGCTCCTGCTGATGCTTTTCTTGAGCCATTCTGAGCACATCCATATCTTTCAATATGGCCTGTCATGGTCCCAATGGCAGGGAATTTAGCAACATTACACGGGCAAAAACAGGACGAGCTCTAGGGTGATGGAACCTGAGCTGACCGCGATCCTGAACCTCAACACTCAACTAACAGTAGCCGGGGAACGTTCCTGGGGGGCCCCTAGACGTCTCGCGCCAGCCGGAGATCTAGCTTCCCCTATCAGAAGAATAACAGACCTATCTTGCCTCCAGAGAAATATTCCCACAGAAATAGCAGCCCCCCACATATAATGACGGTGAAATGAGAGGAAGGCACAAACGTAGTTATGAAAACAGATTCAGCAAAATGAGGCCCGCTTAAGCTAGATAGCAGAGGATACAAAAGGTGAACTGCGCGGTCAGCTTAAAAACCCTTCAAAATACCATCCTGAAATTACTTGAACTCATGTGCCAACTCATGGTACATGAGTGGTAATTTCAGCCCACTAGAGCAACCAGCAGCAGAGAATTACATATCTGCAAGCTGGACTAAAAAACATGTAAGCAATCATGAAACAGGGAAATCCAGACTTAGCTTGTCTTGAAGGCCTAGGAGCAGGTAACAGAGACACACTGATACATTGATAGCCGGCAAGGGAATGACAGGAAAGCCAGGTTAAATAGGAAACACCCAGCCTCTGATGGACAGGTGGAAACCAGAGACCGCAACCCACCAAAGTCACCCAGTACCAGTTGTAACCACCAGAGGGAGCCCAAAAACAGAATCCACAACAGTACCCCCCCCCTTGATGAGGGGTCACCGAACCCTCACGAGAACCCCCAGGGCGATCAGGATGAGCTCTATGGAAGGCGCGGACCAAATCAGTCGCATGAACATCAGAGGCGACCACCCAGGAATTATCCTCCTGACCATAACCCTTCCACTTAACCAAATACTGGAGTTTACGTCTGGAAACACGAGAATCCAAGATCTTCTCAACAACATACTCCAATTCTCCCTCCACCAGCACCGGAGCAGGAGGCTCAACCGAAGGAACAACGGGCACCTCATACCTCCGCAATAACGACCGATGGAACACATTATGAATAGCAAACGATGCTGGGAGATCCAAACGAAAAGATACAGGGTTAAGAATCTCCAAGATCTTATAAGGACCGATGAACCGAGGCTTGAACTTGGGAGAAGAGACCTTCATAGGGACAAAACGAGAAGACAACCACACCAAGTCCCCAACATGAAGTCGGGGACCCACGCGGCGACGGCGATTAGCAAACTGCTGAGCCTTCTCCTGAGACAACTTCAAATTGTCCACCACCTGATTCCAAATCTGATGTAGCCTATCCACCACCACATCCACTCCAGGACAATCCGAAGGCTCCACCTGACCAGAGGAAAAACGAGGATGAAACCCTGAATTACAAAAGAAAGGAGAAACCAAAGTAGCAGAACTAGCCCGATTATTAAGGGCAAATTCGGCCAGTGGCAAAAAGGCAACCCAGTCATCTTGATCAGCAGAAACAAAACACCTTAAATAAGTTTCCAAGGTCTGATTAGTTCGCTCCGTCTGGCCATTCGTCTGAGGATGGAATGCAGACGAGAAAGACAAATTAATGCCCATCTTAGCACAAAACATCCGCCAAAATCTAGACACAAACTGGGATCCCCTGTCAGAAACGATATTCTCCGGAATCCCATGCAAACGAACCACGTTCTGAAAAAATAAAGGGACCAGCTCAGAGGAGGAAGGCAACTTAGGCAAGGGTACCAAATGAACCATCTTAGAAAAGCGGTCACACACAACCCAGATAACGGACATTTTCTGTGAGACAGGGAGATCTGAAATAAAATCCATGGAAATGTGCGTCCAAGGCCTCTTCGGGATAGGCAAGGACAACAACAACCCACTGGCCCGAGAACAGCAAGGCTTAGCCCAAGCACACACTTCACAAGACTGCACAAAGGTGCGCACATCCCTTGACAAGGAAGGCCACCAAAAAGACCTGGCCACCAAGTCTCTAGTACCAAATATTCCAGGATGACCAGCCAACACAGAAGAATGGACCTCGGAGATGACTCTACTGGTCCAATCATCCGGAACAAACAGTTTTTCTGGTGGACAACGATCAGGTTTATCCGCCTGAAACTCCTGCAATGCACGTCGCAAGTCTGGGGAGACGGCGGACAATATTACCCCATCCCTAAGGATGCCAGTAGGCCCAGAGTCTCCAGGAGAATCAGGCACAAAACTCCTGGAAAGAGCATCTGCCTTCACATTCTTTGAACCTGGCAGGTATGAAACCACAAAATTGAAACGAGAAAAAAACAACGACCAACGAGCCTGTCTAGGATTCAGACGCCTGGCAGACTCAAGGTAAATCAGATTTTTGTGATCAGTCAAGACCACCACACGATGTCTAGCACCCTCAAGCCAATGACGCCACTCCTCAAATGCCCACTTCATGGCCAAAAGCTCCCGATTACCCACATCATAATTGCGCTCGGCGGGCGAGAATTTTCTAGAGAAGAATGCACATGGCTTCATCACCGAGCCATCGGAACTTCTCTGTGACAAAACCGCCCCCGCTCCAATCTCGGAAGCATCAACCTCAACCTGAAAAGGAAGTGAAACATCTGGTTGACATAACACAGGAGCAGAAGAAAACCGGCGCTTAAGTTCCTGAAAGGCCTCCACAGCCGTAGGAGACCAATTAGCAACATCAGCACCCTTTTTAGTCAAATCAGTCAAAGGTTTAACAACACTGGAAAAATTAGAAATGAACCGACGATAAAAATTAGCAAAACCCAAGAACTTCTGAAGACTCTTAACAGATGTAGGTTGTGTCCAGTCACAAATCGCCTGAACCTTAACGGGATCCATCTCAATAGTAGAAGGAGAAAAAATGTACCCCAAAAAAGAAATCTTCTGGACTCCGAAGAGACATTTTGAGCCCTTCACAAACAGAGAATTGGCCTGCAGGACTTGAAACACCTTCCTGACCTGTAGAACATGAGACTCCCAGTCATCAGAAAACACCAAAATATCATCCAAATACACAATCATAAACTTATCCAGATATTCACGGAAAATATTGTGCATAAAGGACTGAAAGACTGAAGGAGCATTAGAAAGTCCAAAAGGCATTACCAAATACTCAAAATGGCCCTCAGGCGTATTAAATGCGGTTTTCCACTCATCACCCTGCTTTATCCGCACAAGATTATACGCACCGCGAAGATCTATCTTAGTGAACCACCTAGCCCCCTTAATGCGAGCAAACAAATCAGTCAATAATGGCAATGGATACTGATATTTGACTGTAATCTTATTCAGAAGGCGATAATCTATACAAGGCCTCAGGGAACCATCTTTTTTTGCCACGAAAAAAAAACCTGCTCCCAGAGGGGACGAAGATGGACGAATATGTCCCTTTTCCAAGGACTCCTTAATATAATTCCACATAGCAGTATGCTCTGGCACTGACAGATTAAATAAACGACCCTTAGGGAACTTACTGCCAGGAATTAATTCTATAGCACAGTCACAATCCCTATGAGGAGGGAGCGAACTGAGCTTAGGCTCCTCAAAAACATCCCGATAGACAAAAATGCAGGGACCTCAGAAGGAGTAGATGAAGCAATTGAAATCAGAGGTGCATCATCATGAACCCCCTGACATCCCCAGCTTAACACAGACATTGTTTTCCAATCCAGGACTGGATTATGAGTTTGTAACCATGGCAGACCAAGCACTAGTACATAATGTAAATTAAACAGTACAAGGAAGCGAATCACCTCCTGATGAACGGGAGTCATGTGCATGGTCACTTGTGTCCAGTACTGCGGTTTATTCATAGCCAATGGTGTAGAGTCAATTCCCTTCAAAGGAATAGGAACTTCCAGAGGCTCCAGACTAAAACCGCAGCGTTTGGCAAATGACCAATCCATAAGACTCAGGGCAGCGCCCGAATCCACATAGGCATCGACGGAAATGGATGACAGTGAACAAATCAGAGTTACAGACAAAATGAACTTAGACTGCAGAGTACTAATGGCAAAAGATTTATCAACCTTTTTTGTGCGTTTAGAGCATGCTGATATAACATGAGCTGAAGCACCACAATAAAAACACAATCCATTTTTCCGCCTATAATTTTGCCGTTCACTTCTGGACTGAATTCTATCACATTGCATAGTCTCAGGTGCCTGTTCAGAAGACACCGCCAACTGGTGCACAGGTTTGCGCTCCCGTAAACGCCGATCAATCTGAATGGCCATAGCCATAGACTCATTCAGACCTGTAGGCGCAGGGAACCCCACCATAATATCCTTAATGGCCTCAGAAAGACCATCTCTGAAATTTGCAGCCAGGGCGCACTCATTCCACTGAGTAAGCACCGACCATTTCCGAAATTTTTGACAATATACTTCCGCTTCATCATGCCCCTGAGAGAGGGCTAATAAAGCCTTTTCAGCCTGAATCTCCAGGTTAGGTTCCTCATAGAGCAATCCCAGTGCCAGAAAAAACGCATCCACACTGAGCAATGCAGGATCCCCTGGTGCCAATGCAAATGCCCAATTCTGAGGGTCGCCCTGCAGGAAAGATATTACAATCTTGACCTGCTGAGCAGGGTCTCCAGAGGAGCGAGATTTCAAAGAAAGAAACAATTTGCAATTGTTCCTGAAATTCAGGAAGGTAGATCTATCTCCAGAAAAAAACTCTGGAATAGGAATTCTAGGTTCAGACATAGGAGTGTGAACAACAAAATCCTGTATGTTTTGAACTTTTGCAGCAAGATTATTCAGGCTGGAAGCCAAACTCTGGACATCCATGTTAAACAGCTAAGGTCAGAGCCATTCAAGGGTTAAGAGGAGGTAAGAAGCAGCTAGATAGCAATTAAGGGCTAGGCAGCAAAACTCTGAGGGGAAAAAAAAAAATTCCCTTCAACACATCTTTTTCTCCTGCTTCAGCCCAAACAATTAACACTTTGTGGGCCGGCTATACTGTCATGGTCCCAATGGCAGGGAATTTAGCAACATTACACGGGCAAAAACAGGACGAGCTCTAGGGTGATGGAACCTGAGCTGACTGCGATCCTGAACCTCAACACTCAACTAACAGTAGCCGGGGAACGTTCCTGGGGGGCCCCTAGACGTCTCGCGCCAGCCGGAGATCTAGCTTCCCCTATCAGAAGAATAACAGACCTATCTTGCCTCCAGAGAAATATTCCCACAGAAATAGCAGCCCCCCACATATAATGACGGTGAAATGAGAGGAAGGCACAAACGTAGTTATGAAAACAGATTCAGCAAAATGAGGCCCGCTTAAGCTAGATAGCAGAGGATACAAAAGGTGAACTGCGCGGTCAGCTTAAAAACCCTTCAAAATACCATCCTGAAATTACTTGAACTCATGTGCCAACTCATGGTACATGAGTGGTAATTTCAGCCCACTAGAGCAACCAGCAGCAGAGAATTACATATCTGCAAGCTGGACTAAAAAACATGTAAGCAATCATGAAACAGGGAAATCCAGACTTAGCTTGTCTTGAAGGCCTAGGAGCAGGTAACAGAGACACACTGATACATTGATAGCCGGCAAGGGAATGACAGGAAAGCCAGGTTAAATAGGAAACACCCAGCCTCTGATGGACAGGTGGAAACCAGAGACCGCAACCCACCAAAGTCACCCAGTACCAGTTGTAACCACCAGAGGGAGCCCAAAAACAGAATCCACAACAATGGCCCTATTCATGGCCTGACACGCTGATAGGTGACCTCTGAGTTCAACGACCTCCTTCTCTAGGTCACCCATTTTGTGTTATGGTCCTGCTCTCTTTTGGCCAGCACATGTAGATTTTCAGAAGGGCTCTCTTGCCCACCCAGACTCTGCCTCTTCAGAGTTCCACCTGTTTCTGCATCCATCTATATGGTCTCTCCTGGGCTCTCTGTCTGTTTACTCTTTGGTACCTCTGGACTCTTGGTAACCTCAGAGTTCTCCATTTCTTCAGCATCAGGTACTTCATCATACTGAGCCACTTCACTCTTTCCAGGCATTGCAGATATGGGACTACCACAGGTCTGTTTTAATTCCAGCCCTACCTCTGTGTTGGGATTTGTCAGAGGTAAAGTGACCTCCTTATCAAAGACAGTAACCTGATCTGTAACTGACCCTGTCTCTTCTTCCTCATCATCTCTCTTCTCAGAGGGCGTGACCTGTCCCGTCTTTTTGCGTCCCCCGCGACGAGATGAAGATTTGTGATTTTTACTGGGCTCCTCCTTACTGCACTCTTTTCCCTTTGCCCTCGAGTCACAGTCTGGATAGGAGTCACCCCCTCTCACCCTGTCATCCTGGAACCGCAAGTCCCCACTTAAACAGGTGTCAGACCCACACTTTCTTCCAGGCACCCGTAACTCTGGACTATTGACATTAGGTGGCGCTACTTTCTCTTTACACATCACACCACTCAGAATCACTACAGCCTCCTGTTGTGGTGAGGCTCCCTTAGGGTCACTCAGACTCCGATCTGAGCAATCGACACTCCCCTTTCCTCCCACAAGTCCCAAAACCTTTCAAAGTCCTGGCCTATAACAACAGGGAATGGCAAGTCTGAGACTACAGGTACATCATGGCTGGCAAAAATAGTGGGCGTCTCAATGATTACCCTGGATACCGGATAATCCCTAGCGACCCCATGAACGCAGTGGACTTCCATCTTCCTTCCGGGAATCAGATAGACAGGGAGTGTGGCGCTCACCAGCGTCACCAGGCTCCCTGAGTCCAGAAGTCCAGTCACGCACTCTCCATTGACTTCTACAGAACAACTCTGTGACATCTTGTCAGACGAAAAGTCAGTACAACATTCTGAACATGCGCTGTTCTTACATTGAACCCGGCAACAGTTCAACAGCGCATTCGCCGCCACCCCTTTTTGGGCCACTACCCCTAATTGGGTTGTCGCCCCCTTTTTGGACTCCACCCCCTTTTGGGTTGCCGCCCCCTTGTGGACTATTTTCTCCTTTAGGGCCATCACCCCTTTTAGGGACTTCACCCCCTTTTGGGCAACTACCCCCTTTTGAGACGCAGCCTCTTTTTGGCCAACCATAATTATTTGGGGTCACCGCTCCGTTTTGGGACTCCACCCCACTTTTAGGGACACCACCCCACTCTGGGGTACACCCCGTGGACTTCCCACAGTACTCTCAGGCCCCAGTTCGCCCAGCACACCAATGTGACTCTGGCCCTTTAAGAGTCTGCACACATTAAACCAGCAATGTCTCTTTTTTTTTTTTTTCTCTCTCTTTGCTGCAACTGCTGCTACACTTTACAAGGCTCTGCACTGCAAACTTTGTGGACCCGCCGATCCACAGCAAGCCGCTTGTCACCTTCGTGGACCCGCCGATCCACAGCAAGCCGCTTGTCACCTTCGTGACCCCACCGAGCCACAGCAAATTTCATGACCTCACCGAGCCACAGCAAGCTGACCACAGAAGGAAAAAAAAAGAGAAATACCTGAACTCGCCGGTCCACAGCAAGCACCTGCACACGTGCTTTATAGAAAAAAAAACAGTCTTTCACTGACCCCAGTCAGTACAGCACACAGACTTCGGTCTGTTTCACACCCGGCTTTACAGCCCAAACACAGTTTTTCGCTGACCCTGGTCAGTATCACATGGTTTCCAGACCGTTACCTGTTGGTGGCGGCCACACAGGTTCCCGGATCCCTCTTCTCCTCAGAGGTATCCACAAACTGCAGTTCTCACTGACCCCGATCAGTTTTTACTCACGGTTTTTCAAGACCGTCCAATCTTCTGGCTCAGACCAGCCAGCGCTGCAAGACATGCTCCTTGGATCTTTGCCCGCATTCCAAACACCAATTGTAGGGATTCACTCGCTCAGGTGCATAGGAGGAAACAGGAGGCACATTCTCTTTAATGTCCATGTAGGTTTATTCACTCCATAAACCATTTAGGAAACATAAACAAACGATACTCAGTCTTATACCAGACAGATGAATCCTCCAAAGTCCATAGGGGAGCTCCGCTCTCTCTCAGACCTGTAGGCACACAGGCTGTGCTATGTCCAGCACGCGGGCTCTGTCTGAACCCACAGACACAGAAAGGCTTCTTCCTCTCAATACACAGACTCCTGTCTGTAGTGTCCCACCTGGACACACGGAAATCTGTCCACACTGACAGGTTCTCATACACTCACCAACCATGTGCCAAACACATCTCCATTATGTAGCCTGAAACCACACCCAGGAACCCATCACATGATTAGACATGTGGTTCTGACATCACCACAGGTCCTGAAGAAAACATAGACAGGCATGGTTATGCCCCTTACCCAGGGGTGAGGTATATGGGTAGCCAGACCCTCCCATCTCTTATAGCTACCCGTAACCCAGACCCAAATATACTACACAATTCCTTATTACTTTATGAGCATTACAGAAAACACTCCTGGTCACATCACAGCGACAAGCCTTCTCTGTGATACATACCTCCCGTCGATTAGACACCCTTTAGCCATGCTACAACATCTAGATAAGTTCCTTGGGAGGTCTAGTTTCCAATATGGGGTTACTTGTGGGGGGGTTCTACTGTTTGGGTACATCAGGGGCTCTGCAAATGCAACGTGACGCCTGCAGACCAATCCATCTAAGTCTGCATTCCAAATGGCGCTTCTTCCCTTCCGAGCTCTGCCATGCGCCCAAACGGTAGTTCCCCCCACATATGTGGTATCAGCGTACTCAGGACAAATTGGACAACTTTTGTGGTCCAATTTATCCTGTTACCCTTGTGAAAATACAAAACTGGGGGCTAAAAAATCATTTTTCTGAAAAAAAATTTTTTAAAATTTTCACGGCTTTGCATTATAAACTGTAGTGGAACACTTGGGGGTTCAAAGCTCTCAAAACACATCTAGATAAGTTCCTTATGGGGTCTACTTTCCAAAATGGTGTCACTTGTGGGGGGTTTTAATGTTTAGGCACATCAGGGGCTCTCCAAACGCGACATGGTGTCCCATCTCAATTCCAGTTTGCATTGAAAAGTCAAACGGCGCTCCTTACCTTCCAAGCTCTGCCATGCGCCCAAACAGTCATTTACCCCCACATATCGGGTATCAGCGTACTCAGGACAAATTGCACAACAACTTTTGGGATCCAATTTCTTCTCTTACTATTGGGAAAATAAAAAATTGGGGGTAAAAAAATCATTTTTGTGAAAAAATGTGATTTATTATTTTTATGGCTCTGCATTATAAACTTCTGTGAAGCACTTGGTGGGTCAAAGTGCTCACCACACATCTAGATAAGTTCCTTAGGGGGGCTACTTTCCAAAATGGTGTCACTTGTGGGGGGTTTCAATGTTTAGGCACATCAGGGGCTCTCCAAACGCAACATGGCGTCCCATCTCAATTCCAGTCAATTTTGCATTGAAAAGTCAAATGGCACTCCTTCCCTTCCGAGCTCTGTCATGCGCCCAAACAGTGGTTTACCCCCACATATGGGGTATCAGCGTACTCAGGACTAATTGTACAACATATTTTGGGGTCTATTTTCTCCTGTTACCCTTGGTAAAATAAGACAAATTGGAGGTGAAATAAATTTTGTGTGAAAAAAAGTTACCGTATATACTCGAGTATAAGCCGACCCGAGTATAAGCCGACCCCCCTAATTTTGCCACAAAAAACTGAGAAAACTTATTGACTCGAGTATAAGCCTAGGGTAGGAAATGCAGCAGCTACCGGTGAATTTCAAAAATAAAAATAGATGCTCCATACCGTTCATTATTGCCCCATAAGATGCTCCATATAAAGTTGTGCCATATATAATGCTCCATGCCGTTGATTATTGCCGCATAGATGATCCATATATAGCTGTGCCATATAGAATGCTCTGCACCGTTCATTATGGCCCCATAGATGCTCCATACAAAACTGTGCCATATAGAATGCTCTGCACCATTCATTATGGCCCCATAGATGATCCATATATAGCTGTGCCATATAGAATGCTCTGCACCGTTCATTATGGCCCCATAGATGCTCCATACAAAACTGTGCCATATAGAATGCTTTGCACCGTTCATTATGGCCCCATAGATGCTCCATACAAAACTGTGCCATATAGAATGCTCTGCACCGTTCATTATGGCCCCATAGATGCTCCATACAAAACTGTGCCATATAGAATGCTCTGCACCGTTCATTATGGCCCCATAGATGCTCCATATAAAGCTGTGCCATATAGAATGCTCTGCACCGTTCATTATGGCCCCATAGATGCTCCATACAAAACTGTGCCATATAGAATGCTCTGCACCGTTCATTATTGCCCCATAGATGCTCCATATAAAGCTGTGCAATATATAATGCTGCTGCTGCAATAAAAAAAAATGACATACTCACCTCTCTTGCTGCCCGCAGCTCCTCAGCATCCCGTCTCGGCCTCTCTCCGCACTGACTGTTCAGGCAGAGGGCGGCGCGCAGATTAGTACGTCATCGCGCCCTCTGACCTGAACAGTCAGAGCAAGAGGACGGGAAGACGGAGTGGCGCCCGGCGTGTGGAACGTGGACAGGTAAATATGTAATACTCACCTGCTCCCGGCGTCCATGGCTCCTTATCCCGGACAGATGGTCTCCGGGTGCCGCAGCCTCCTCTGTCAGCGGTCACCGTTACTGCTCATTAGAGAAATGAATATGCGGCTCCACCCCTATGGGAGTGGAGTCCATATTCATAACTTTAATGAGCGGTACCATGTGACCGCTGAACAGGGGAAGAGCTGCGGCACCCGAAGACCATGGGACAGGCAGGGGGAGCGCCAGGAGCCCCGGAAGCAGGTGAGTATATGACAGACCTCTCTCCCCATCACCCGCCAACCGTGACTCGAGTATAAGCCGAGAGGGGCACTTTCAGCCCAAAAATTTGGGCTGAAAATCTCGGCTTATACTCGAGTATATACGGTAAATGTTCATTTTTATTTAAACATTCCAAAAATTCCTGTGAAACACCTGAAGGGTTAATAAACTTCTTTAAAGTGGTTTTGAGCACCTTGAGGGGTGCAGTTTTTAGAATGGTGTCACATTTGGTTATTTTCTATCATATAGACCCCTCAAAATGACTTCAAATGAGATGTGGTCCCTAAAAAAAATGGTGTTGTAAAAATGAGAAATTGCTGGTCAAATTTTAACCCTTATAACTCCATAACAAAAAAAAAATGTTGGTTCCAAAATTGTGCTGATGTAAAGTAGACATGTGGGAAATGTTACTTATTAAGTATTTTGTGTGACATATCTCTGTGATTTAAGGGCATAAAAATTCAAAGTTGGAAAATTGAGAAATTTTCAAAATTTTCGCCAAATTTCCGTTTTTTTTCACAAATAAACGCAAGTTATATCGAAGAAATTTTACTACTGTCATGAAGTACAATATGTCACAAGAAAACCCTGTCAGAATCGCCAAGATCCGTTGAAGTGTTCCAGAGTTATAACCTCATAAAGGAACAGAGGTCAGAATTGTAAAAATTGGCCCGGTCATTAACGTGCAAACCACCCTCGTGGCTTAAGGAGTTAACGCTCTATGTACCATTTTATTATGTTCATTACTAAACATCCGGCTTGGTATTTATCTATTTATGTATAGATATCTATCTGTTATCTATCTATATATCTATCTATTATCTATCTGTCTATAGATATATCTATCAATATCTATCTATCGATAGATAGATATATCTATAGATATATCTATAGATAGATATGTCTATTGATAGATATATCTATAGATAGATAGATATGGGATAGATAGAGCTATCTATAGGTCTATCTGTCTATAGATCTATCATCTATCTATCTATCTATCTATCTATCTATCTATCTGTGTGTGTAAACATTATTCTTCAATGGAGTACGTAAATTAAGAGGTTGGACAAGAAATTACATCCTAATTCTTTTTTTTGTGTTAAATAATAGATATTTATTTAGCATATAAAAACGCATACCAATCCGCATGAAAAAACGCATGGAAATCCGCGCAGATTTTTACCTGTGTTTTCTGCCAAGAGATGCAGAATCTGTGCAGAAAATTCCACAGGCAAATCTGCAACGTGTGCACATACACATAGGCTGCGTGTCCACGTTCAGGATGGCCGGCGGTATCGCCGGAGCGGCGAAGCCGCTCGGCGCTAAGCCCCGCCCCCTTCTGGGACGCGCTGATGCCGGATGTGTTAACTGTACACATCCGGGATCGTCGCACCCCTCCCATAGGGCCCTGTGTTATGCCTTGCCTTGACGCTGCGTCCCCGCAAGGTGAACGGACATGCTGCGATCTGAAAAGACGCGCAGCATGTCCGGAGTCGCAGGCCCGCCGCGTGCGGGTTTCCACACATAGTGGACACGGGATTTCAAAAAATCCCCTCCACTATGCTGGAACATCTGGACGCTGCGTGTTTGACGCTGCAGCTCTGCGCAGCATCAAACAAGCAGCGTTTACTGACCGTGGACACACACCCTAAGAGTTCTGGCTCCTACAGACCAGTTAGACGCTCCTAATCAACTCGTTACCTGCATTAAAGACAGCTGTCTTACATAGTCACCTTTTTAAAAGACTCCTGTCTGCAGACTCAATCAGTCAGACTCTAACCTCTACAACATGGGCAAGACCAAAGAACTTTATAAGGATGTAACGGATAAGATCATAGACCTGCACAAAGCTGGAATGGGCTACAAAACCAAAAGTAAGACGCTGGGTGAGAAGGAGACAACTGTTGGGGCAATAGTACGAAAATTGAAGAAATACAAAATGACTGTCAATCGACATTGAAATGGGGCATCATGCAAAATCTCACCTCGTGGGGTATCCTTGATCATGAGGAAGGTGAGAGATCAGCCTAAAATTACACGGGGGGAACTTGTGAGGCTATGTGCACATGTTGCGGATTCCATTGCGGATGTTTCCACGCGGATTCTGAAGAATTCACCGCAGATTATCTGCGGATTTTATGCAGATTTTGTGCAGATTTCATCTGCCTTTTTACACCTGCGGATTCATATTGTGGAATAGGTGTAAAACGCTACGGAATCTGCACAAAGAATTGACATGCTGCAGAAAATAAACCGTAGTGTTTCCGCGCGGAATTTTCCGCAACATCTGCACTGCGCAACGTGTGCACATACTCTTAATGATCTCAAGGCAGCTGGGACCACAGTCACCAAGAAAACCATTGGTAACACATTACGCCGTAAAGGTTTAAAATCCTGCAGTGCCCGCAAGGTCCCCCTGCTCAACAAGGCACATGTGCAGACCTGTCTGAAGTTTGCCAATTCACACCTGGATGATTCTGTGAGTGATTGGGAGAAGGTGCTGTGGTCAGACGAGACAAAAATCGAGGTCTTTGGGATTAAGGCTGCTTTCACACATCAGGTTTTTGCCATGAGGCACAATCCAGCGAATTTTCGAAAAAACTGATCCATTGCAAATTGTGAAAAACTGATGCAACGGATCCATTTTGTCACCGGATCCGAGTATGTGGATCTGCTATTTTGGATTCGGGGGGGGGAAGGAAGGAAGACAGAGAGAGATTCCAGAATGGAAAATGCATGATTTGTTTAAAAAACAGAATCCGTCGCCAGATTCCATAATTTGACCTCACGTTTCATCCGTTTTTTGCCGGATCCATCGCCGTCCGTGTTTTCAACAGACAGAAAAAACTTTCCTATGTTCGTTTTCTCCGGCCTCCGGAAATCAAATTTTCAACGGATCCGGCAAAAAACGGATGAAACATGAGGCCATCCGGCGCTAATACAGGTCTATGAGAAAAAACTATTGCCGGATCCGTTTTTTTCAAGATTCGCCGGATTGTGCCTGATGGCAAAAAACTGATATGTGAAAGCAGCCTTACTCAACTCGCCGTGTTTGGAGGAAGAAAAATGCTGCCTATGACCCAAAGAACACCGTCCCCACTGTCAAGCATGAAGGTGGAAACATGTTTTGGGGGTGTTTCTCTGCTAAGGGCATAGGACTACTTCACCGCATCAATGGGAGAATGAATGGATCCATGTACTATAAAATACTGAGTGACAACCTCCTTCTCTCCGCCAGGACATTAAAAATGGGTCATGGCTGGGTCTTCCAGCAAGACAATGACCCACGACATACAGCCAAGGCAACAAAGGAGCAGCTAAAAAAGAAGCACATTGAGGTCATAGAGTGGCCTAGCCAGTCTCCAGACCTTAATCCCATAGAAACCTTATGGAGAGAGTTGAAGCTCCGAGTTGTCAAGCTACAGCCTCAAAATCTTAATGATTTAGAGATGATCTGCAAAGAGGAGTGGACCAAAATTCCTCCTGACATGTGCACAAACCTCATCATCAACTACAAGAAACATCTGACTGCTGTGCTTGCCAACAAGGGTTTTTGCCACCAAGTATTGAGTCTTGTTTGCCAGAGGGATCAAATACTTATTTCTCACTGCAAAATGCAAACAGGAAAGATAAATATCTTGGTACCGTGTTAGCCAGTAGATAGAAAAATATTTAGAATTGAGAGTCCTCAGTGGTTGATACCTTTTAATGGCTAACTGAAAAGATAGTAACAAATTGCAAGCTTTCAAGACTACTCAGGTCTCTTCATGGCCTGATGAAGAGATCTGAGTAGTCTCAAACGCTTGCAATTTGTTACCATCTTTTCAGTTAGCCATTAAAAAGTATCAACCACTGAGGACTCTCAATTCTAAATATTTTGCAAAATGCAAATAAATTTATATAATTTATAGAATGTGATTTTCTGGATTTTATTTTTGATATTCTATCTCTCAATGTTAAAATTAACCTACCTTCAAAATTATAGACTGTTCATGCCTTTGTCAGTGGGCAAACTTACAAAATCAGCAAGGGATCAAATGCTTATTTCCCTCGTTGTACCAAATGCAGAGAAAAGACTAAAAATGCATGTAAAAAAAAAAGCACAAGTAACCTACTTACCTAATTGGTGCAAAGATGCTGCAGAAAATCTGCGACATCATAAACTCCCCAAATAATCATCATGGGAACGTCACCTAAGAGATAAATCTTTATTACTGCGGCACCTAAACATGCAGTCTACATCTACCCTATCCTGGATTGTAGGGCTACAATACCCTGGTCACATAATATGTGCCTAAAGTTTAGTAGCCATGTAGGCATCAGAGGGCTGCCACTGACACTATAAACATGATACTAAAAAATATATCTATTTTAACATTTGGAAGATAGATGGAATGTGTTACAGGGTGCCCATTATCTCTCCTTCCTGGGGAGTGCGCGCACCCTTTGCATAAGCTTTGCTAGTACTATTATTCACAGGCTAGAGGACTTCTCACCACTCTTACCAACAAAGACCTGGGCTTAATAAGATAAATTAATAAGGGTGGTTCTGGAGCCTAGGCACATCTCTTTCCCCAAATAAGTAAAACAGACACTGACTCCTATTAAGAGGATGATCCCTGTCCTCCTCCTTTATTCCTTCAACTTATAGCAGATTACTGTAACGGGATTGTGCAGTCATCCAAACATGCACTGAAATAAAGAATGGGTGGGTGTCTTAAAAACATCTTTCCGGCTCAGGTTTAACTTTACCCCCCTCCAATGCTTGTCACTGAAAAGAGCTACTCTGTTAATCTGTTTCTAATTAAAGCCGAGGGGGAAGGAGTTTTTGTGTATATTAGCTGATGTTCCAGTCCATTCAGGGTGATCGCTGGGAAAATGTATCTCCTATTCTTCATCTGTGGGAAAGAACAATTACAAAATAACTGGGAGAAACACCATTTCATGAATAAAGTCATGTGTGTGTATAAAATCATATCTATAAAGTCATTTGTGTGCGTATTGCAATCATTAAGGGGAAATCCTCTTCATAGTATTAAAAGAAAGGACAAAAGAAAATAAGCGTTGTGATTACTGCAGGAAAAAAACATAATAAATGCGCCTTACATGTCTAAAAAGAATGGCGTTTTGTAGCAGATCAAGGAAGCACATAAGCTTATAAGAAAGCTGCCTAAACCGTGTATCAGCCACTGGCTGTACGATCACAGCCATGTATGTTTGTCTCTGAAACACTGGGGCATTTCAGAAAAACACGTGCTTATAATAGCCGCCGTGGGGACCGAGCTGTACTGTGTACTAGTAGAACAGGCGAGTCCTCTGCGGCTTCTCCCGTCCGCTGACAGAGACTGACAGCTATCTGCCTATACGCGTATGCAGGCAGAGGCTTGTCAAATGCTGCGGCGTTTCAGAGACAAACATACCTGACTGGGATAATACAGCCAGTCACTGATATATGCTGCTCATGGATTGGGCAGCATGTATCAGCTGACAGGTTTCCTTTAATTGAAAGATAAGTGGTATTTACCGACATCTTGGTCCTCCATCGTATTCATTGATTTCCTCTTTTGGTGTGACCAAAGACTAACCACTGATTGGCTGCAGTGGTCACCAAGAACAGCTAGGCATACAGGTCCTTCTCAAAAAATTAGCATATAGTGTTAAATTTCATTATTTACCATAATGTAATGATTACAATTAAACTTTCATATATTATAGATTCATTATCCACCAACTGAAATTTGTCAGGTCTTTTATTGTTTTAATACTGATGATTTTGGCCTACAACTCCTGATAACCCAAAAAACCTGTCTCAATAAATTAGCATATTTCACCCGTCCAATCAAATAAAAGTGTTTTTTAATAACAAACAAAAAAACCATCAAATAATAATGTTCAGTTATGCACTCAATACTTGGTCGGGAATCCTTTGGCAGAAATGACTGTTTCAATGCGGCGTGGCATGGAGGCAATCAGCCTGTGACACTGCTGAGATGTTATGGAGGCCCAGGATGCTTCAATAGCGGCCTTAAGCTCATCCAGAGTGTTGGGTCTTGCGTCTCTCAACTTTCTCTTCACAATATCCCACAGATTCTCTATGGGGTTCAGGTCAGGAGAGTTGGCTGGCCAATTGAGCACAGTAATACCATGGTCAGTAAACCATTTACCAGTGGTTTTGGCACTGTGAGCAGGTGCCAGGTCGTGCTGAAAAATGAAATCTTCATCTCCATAAAGCATTTCAGCCGATGGAAGCATGAAGTGCTCCAAAATCTCCTGATAGCTAGCTGCATTGACCCTGCCCTTGATGAAACACAGTGGACCAACACCAGCAGCTGACATGGCACCCCACACCATCACTGACTGTGGGTACTTGACACTGGACTTCAGGCATTTTGGCATTTCCTTCTCCCCAGTCTTCCTCCAGACTCTGGCACCTTGATTTCCGAATGACATGCAAAATTTGCTTTCATCAGAATAAAGTACTTGGGACCACTTAGCAACAGTCCAGTGCTGCTTCTCTGTAGCCCAGGTCAGGCGCTTCTGCCGCTGTTTATGGTTCAAAAGTGGCTTTACCTGGGGAATGCGGCACCTGTAGCTCATTTCCTGCACACGCCTTTCCACACCAGACTCAGTCCACTGCTTCCTCAGGTTCCCCAAGGTCTGGAATCGGTCCTTCTCCACAATCTTCCTCAGGGTCCGGTCACCTCTTCTCGTTGTACAGCGTTTTCTGCCACATTGTTTCCTTCCAACAGACTTACCATTGAGGTGCCTTGATACAGCACTCTGGGAACAGCCTATTTGTTGAGAAATTTCTTTCTGGGTCTTACCCTCTTGCTTGAGGGTGTCAATGATGGCCTTCTTGACATCTGTCAGGTCGCTAGTCTTACCCATGATGGGGGTTTTGAGTAATGAACCAGGCAGGGAGTTTTTAAAAGCCACAGGTATCTTTTGCATGTGTTTAGAGTTAATTAGTTGATTCAGAAGATTAGGGTAATAGGTCATTTAGAGAACCTTTTCTTGATATGCTAATTTATTGAGACAGGTTTTTTGGGTTATCAGGAGTTGTATGCCAAAATCATCAGTATTAAAACAATAAAAGACCTGACAAATTTCAGTTGGTGGATAATGAATCTATAATATATGAAAGTTTAATTGTAATCATTACATTATGGTAAATAATGAAATTTAACACTATATGCTAATTTTTTGAGAAGGACCTGTATATGTATTTTTTTTTGCTGCCAAATCTCTGACTTGATCCAAAACTGTGCCACATATATATATATATATATATATATATATATATATATATATACACTCACCGGCCACTTTATTAGGTACACCTGTCCAACTTCTTGTTAACACTTAATTTCTAATCAGCCAATCACATGGCGGCAACTCAGTGCATTTAGGCATGTAGACATGGTCAAGACAATCTCCTGCAGTTCAAACCGAGCATCAGTATGGGGAAGAAAGGTGATTTGAGTGCCTTTGAACGTGGCATGGTTGTTGGTGCCAGAAGGGCTGGTCTGAGTATTTCAGAAACTGCTGATCTACTGGGATTTTCACGCACAACCATCTCTAGGGTTTACAGAGAATGGTCCGAAAAAGAAAAAAAATCCAGTGAGCGGCAGTTCTGTGGGCGGAAATGCCTTGTTGATGCCAGAGGTCAGAGGAGAATGGGCAGACTGGTTCGAGCTGATAGAAAGGCAACAGTGACTCAAATCGCCACCCGTTACAACCAAGGTAGGCCTAAGAGCATCTCTGAACGCACAGTGCGTCGGACTTTGAGGCAGATGGGCTACAGCAGCAGAAGACCACACCGGGTACCACTCCTTTCAGCTAAGAACAGGAAACTGAGGCTACAATTTGTACAAGCTCATCGAAATTGGACAGTAGAAGATTGGAAAAACGTTGCTTGGTCTGATGAGTCTCGATTTCTGCTGCGACATTCGGATGGTAGGGTCAGAATTTGGCGTAAACAACATGAAAGCATGGATCCATCCTGCCTTGTATGGAGCATCTTTGGGATGTGCAGCCGACAAATCTGCGGCAACTGTGTGATGCCATCATGTCAATATGGACCAAAATCTCTGAGGAATGCTTCCAGCACCTTGTTGAATCTATGCCACGAAGAATTGAGGCAGTTCTGAAGGCAAAAGGGGGTCCAACCCGTTACTAGCATGGTGTGCCTAATAAAGTGGCCGGTGAGTGTATATATATATATATATATATATATATATATATATATATATATATATATATATATATACTAGATGTTTCCAGCCAGCTAACGCTCGGCACGCTCATTGCTATCTAATTTACGCTGCTGGTGATTAAACAAAAGTAAATAATGACAACATTCAATAGCGCTTACGCAGGTGGTGAATTAACTTAAAATGAAGTTAATAACAATACTGTGGTGATGTGTTGGGGGCGGGATTATATGTGGTCATGTGGTGGGGGGCGGGATTGTGTGTGGTAATGGGGTGGGGGGCAGGATTATGTGTGATGATGTGGTGGGGGGCGGGATTATGTGTGGTGATGTGTTGGGGGCGCGGGATTATGTGTGGTGATGTGGTGGGGGGGCGGGATTATGTGTGGTGATGTGGTGTGCGAGCGGGATTATGTGTGGTGATGTGGTGGGTGGGATTATGTGGTGATGTGGTGGGGGCGGGATTATGTGTGGTAATGTGGTGGGGGGCGGGATTATGTGTGGTGATGTGGTGGGCGAGCGGGATTATGTGTGGTGATGTGGTGGGCGGGATTATGTGGTGATGTGGTGGGGGGCGGGATTATGTGTGGTAATGTGGTGGGGGGGCTGGATTATGTGTGGTGATGTGGTGGGGCGGGATTATGTGTGGTAATGTGGTGGGGGGCGGGATTATGTGTGGTAATGTGGTGGAGGGGTGGTATTATCTGTGGTAATGTGGTGGGAGGGCGGTATTATGTGTAGTAATGTGGTGGGGTGGCGGGATTATGTGTGGTGATGTGGTGGGGGGTGGGATTATGTGTGGTAATGTGGGGGGCAGGATTATGTGTGGTAATGTGGTGGGGGGCGGGATTATCTGTAGTAATGTGGTGGGGGGCGGGATTATGTGTGGTAATGTGGTGGGGGGGGATTATGTGTGGTAATGTGGTGGGGGTGGGATTATGTGTGGTAATGTTGTGGGGGGACGGCATTATCTGTAGTAATGTGGTGGGAGGTGGGATTATGTGTGGTAATGTGGTGGGGGGCAGGATTATGTGTGGTAATGTGGTGGGGGGATGGGATTATGTGTGGTAATGTGGTGGGGGGTGGGATTATCTGTGGTAATGTGGGGGGGCGGGATTATGTGTAGTTATGTGGTGGGGTGGTGGGATTGTGTGGTGATGTGTTGGGTTCGCGGGATTATGTGTGGTGATGTGGGGGGCGGGATTATGTGTGGTGATGTGGTGGACGGGCGGGAATATGTGCGGTAATGTGGTGCTGGGCGGGATTATGTGTGGTGATGTGGGGGGGCGGGATTATGTGTGGTGATGTGGTGGGCGGGAATATGTGTGGTGATGTGGTGGGCAGGCGGGATTATGTGTGGTGATGTGGTGGGCGGGAATATGTGTGGTAATGTGGTGGGGGGCGGGATTATGTGTGGTAAGTTGGGGGGCGGGATTATCTGTGGTAATGTGGTGGGGGGCCTGGATTATGTGTGGTGATGTGGGGGGCGGGATTATGTGTGGTAATGTGGTGGGGGGGTGGGATTATGTGTGGTAATGTGGTGGGGGGGCGGGATTATGTGTGGTGATGTGGTGGGCAGGCGGGATTATGTGTGGTGATGTGGTGGGCAGGCGGGATTATGTGTGGTGATGTGGGGGGGCGGGAATATGTGCGGTAATGTGGGGGGCGGGATTATGTGTGGTGATGTGTTGGTGGCGCGGGATTATGTGTGGTGATGTGGGGGGGCGGGATTATGTGTGGTGATGTGGTGGGCAGGCGGGATTATGTGTGGTGATGTGGTGGGCGGGCGGGAATATGTGTGGTAATGTGGTGGGGGGCGGGATTATGTGTGGTAAGTTGGGGGGGCGGGATTATCTGTGGTAATGTGGGGGGCCTGGATTATGTGTGGTGATGTGGGGGGGCGGGATTATGTGTGGTAATGTGGTGGGGGGGTGGGATTATGTGTGGTAATGTGGTGGGGGGCGGGATTATGTGTGGTAATGTAGTGGGGGGTGGGATTATCTGTGGTAATGTGGTGGGGGGCGGGATTATGTGTGGTAATTTTTATGTGTGGTTGTAATAATTAAAGGGGATAACTCAGGAGACTCTTTGCGTGGAACAAGACAACTACAGGACACAGTTTTATAAGTGGTAAAGTCTATATTATCACATGGTGATTCAAACAGGTGCAGAGAGAAACTCAAGTCCACAACACTTGGTGCAAATATCAAATGCAGCTCAGCAGTCTATAGGAAACTTCAGAGGAAAATGCAATCATGCAGAAAGTCTATGAAGCACAATTATTCTTGAGGATACTTGACACGAATAAGTCCTTGCTTAGTCCAAAACACAGATAGATGTGCTTATAAGGCAGTTCAAATAATATCTTAGCTCAACCAGGGAGGTCTGGGTAATAGTCTCAGGTTCTTGCAGAGCAGAAACAGCTTACATGTCCAGCAAATGCAGATGGAAGCAAACACGAGCAGCAGATGAAGGAGGATTACTGGAACTGGTGTATGCAGCAGGAACTCAGAGCAGAGTAGCAGGATAACCCCACAGGTTCACAGGAGCAGGTATATAGCCAGGGAGTCACCAGAGGTCAGGAGCTGGATGCAAGGCAGAAAACTCTAGCACAGACTGAAGGCTGGGGTGGAGTTTTATAGCAGGAAGACACAGTGCACATGAGACCAAAGACGCCATCTTGGAAAAGGGCAGTAATGCACAAAAAGGTAATAAAAAATGTTCAGAGTCCTGACAGTGGTGATGTGTTGGGGGGCGGGATTATGTGTGGTGATGTGGTGGGGGGCGGGATTATGTGTGGTGATGTGGTGGAGAGTGGGATTATGTGTGGTGATGTAGTGGGGTAGGATTATGTGTGGTAATGTGGTGGGTGGGCGGGATTATGTGTGGTAATGTGGTGGGTGGGCGGGATTATGTGTGGTAATGTGGTGGGGGGTGGGATTATGTGTGGTAATGTGGTGGGGGGCAGGATTATGTGTGGTGATGTGGTGGGGGGTGGGATTATGTGTGGTAATGTGGGGGGCGGGATTATGTGTGGTAATTTTTATGTGTGGTGATGTGTTGGGGGTGGGATTATGTGTGGTGGCGGGATTATGTGTGGTGATGTGGTTGGGGGGGCGGGATTATGTGTGGTGATGTGGGGGGGCGGGATTATGTGTGGTGATGTGGTGGTGGGCGGGATAATGTGTGGTGATGTGGTGGGGGCGGGATTATGTGTGGTGATGCGGTGGGGGGCGGGATTATGTGTGGTAATGTGGTGGAAGGTCGGGATTATGTGTAGTAATGTGGTAGGGGCGGGATTATGTGTGGTAATGTGGTGCGGGGGCGGGATTATCTGTGGTAATGTGGTGGAGGGCGGGATTATGTGTGGTAATGTGGTGGGGGGTGGGATTATGTGTGGTAATGTGGTGGTGGGGCGGGATTATGTGTGGTAATGTGGTGGGGGGGTGGTATTGTGTGTGGTAATATGGTGGGGGGCGGGATTATGTGTGGTAATGTGGTGGGGGGCTGGATTATGTGTGGTGATGTGATGGGGCGGGATTATGTGTGGTAATGTGGTGGGGGGGCGGGATTATTTAGTAATGTGGTGGGGGGCGGGATTATGTGTGGTAATGTGGTGGAAGGGCGGGATTATGTGTGGTAATGTGGTAGGGGGCGGGATTATGTGTGGTAATGTGGTGCGGGGGCGGGATTATCTGTGGTAATGTGGTGGAGGGTGGGATTATGTGTGGTAATGTGGTGGGGGCGGGATTATGTGTGGTAATGTGGTGGGGGGGTGGGATTATGTGTGGTAATGTGGTGGGGCGGCGGGATTATGTGTAGTCATTTTTATGTGTGGTGATGTGTTGGGGGGTGGGATTATGTGTGGTGGGGGGCAGGATTGTGTGGTAATGTGTTGGGGGGCGGGATTATGTGTGGTAATGTGGTGGGGGGCGGGATTATGTGTGGTAATGTGGTGGGGGGGCGGGATTATGTGTGGTAATGAGGTGGGGGGGCGAGATTATGTGTGGTAATGTGGTGGGGGGCGGGATTATCTGTGGTAATGTGGTGGGGGGCGGGATTATCTGTGGTAATGTGGTGGGGGGCGGGATTATGTGTGGTAATGGGGTGGGGGGCGGGATTATGTGTGGTGATATGTTGGGAGGGCGGGATTGTGTGGTGATGTGTTGGGGCAGGATTATGTGTGGTGATGTTTTGAAGGGACGGGATTATGTGTGGTGATGTGGTGGGGGGCGGGATTGTGTGTGGTGATGTGGTGGGGGGCAGAGCTACTGTGCAGGGGGCGAGTAATCACGATGCCTCTTATATATATAGATATACAGTATATATACCGTATATCTATCTATCAGAGTCATTAAATATATGAAGGGCAGAGTGACATAAAATTCATTAATATTTGCTTAAAGTAACAGAAAGAGTCAAAGTGTTGATACAAGGGCAAGTTTAAACAAACTTGTCAAATTGGTTTTTAACCTGACCTTTTATCAATAGGTGTGGTCTTTTTGTGTGATTTCTAGCTTCTAGGATGCGTGTGGGCTGCCATGTAGGGTAGGTAAAATCGTCCTCTTTATATTCTAAGCCAAGTAAACATGGAATGGACAGGTCTACGACTAGTAAAGTTAAATAAATGAGCTCAACAGACATGGAGAGTGGGGAGGAGAAAGCAGGGATGTGTCTGTGTATAATTGCATGTAGGTGGATGACTTAATAAGTACCTGTAGTTTCAAGTTATTCCTCATAATAAGCCGTCAAGTGTGTGCATGAAGTATACATAATTTCTGGCCATTATGTGACTTGCATCCTTCATATTTTTACCAATTTTTCTCTATCTTTATTTTCAGTTCCCTCTGAGCTAGTGGGTATAGACTAGATGCTATAATGTCTCCTAGACACCTAGATGTGAGAGATTCCTGCGCTCAGACCCCTCTGTTCATAAGCTGCAGTACTGAGCAATGTAGATGTGAATCAAGTTCTGGAATGAAATAAAATCCTCACTGGAAAGCTGCAGCATGTTCTCTCTTAGGCTTGCATTCAGTCCTCAGTTTTTCCTTGCACAAGCAGGGCCGCCATCAGGGCATTACTGCCCTGACTGGCGTATGACCAGACCATTTTTCTCTCGAACCTATGATAATCTGTAGAGTAGTTCAGATGTCCAATTGTTTTCCGACAGTGTAGTTCATGCAAAATCCCAGACACTAACCTGATATTGATCCAAGTGTAGGATCAAAATCTGAAATATATGGGTCAGTGAAAAAAACAACAAACAGCACTCAGATGCCATTCAAGTGATGTCCATTTTAAAAAAAAAAGAAAAAGGCTTTGGTACCATGTTGATACAGGAAAGAAATATATCTTGGTACCGTGTTAGCCAGTAGATAGAAAAATGTTTAGAATTGAGAGTCCTCAGTGGTTGATACCTTTTAATCGCTAACTGAAAAGATGGCCCAATATTTATGGACGTAACTGTTTATCACCCATGGTACTTCTGCTTCATGTCACCTGGCTTATCCATGGTTTTTTTCCCCTCTTTTTTTTTTTTTTTTTTCTATACTATGTTGTGCATAAATATGTGATTCTTCAGAATTTGTTTTAGTCTTTGCCTGATGAAGAGACGTATGTAGTCTTGGAAGCTTGCAATTTGTTACCATCTTTTCAGTTAGCCATTAAAAGGTATCAACCACTGAGGACTCTCAATTCTAAATATTTTTCTTTGGTACCATGTAGTGACTGATGACGAGCGAGTATGATCGTTACTTGGATTTTCCGAGCATGCTCGGGTGTTCTCCCAGTATTTTGGGCATGCTCGTAGATTATGTTTGTGTCCCCGCAGCTGCATGCTTTGCGACTGCTAGACAGCCTGAATACATATGGGGATTCCCTAACAAACAGGCTCTCCATGCATGTGCTGTGACTGTGACACAGCCGGGACACATGCAGCTGCGGAGCCGAACAGCTGATCAGCCGGTGCGCTCCATGTATCCGGGTTCCCTCTGCAGCTTATTCGGTAAGTGCTATAGCTTGCTGAATAAGTAGGGACCCTGAACAAATTTGCTCATCTCTAATCATAACTACAAGATTATTATTTTGTTTTTCCCACTGAGAGCAATCAGTCCATTTTTCAGGGACTGAAAAAAGATGGAGAAACATTTTTTCATTTCCCCATCAGAGAAAAACTGATCAAAATCTGACCAAACTCTAATGACACGCTGATGAAACTGCCTGTTTTTATGAGCAAGAAAATCAATTTTCAAGTCGTCACAGATTCTCAATGGGATTTAGGTCTGTACTGTGACTGGGCCATTTACAGTACACACATGAATATGCTTTGATCTAAAGTTCTAAACCTTCTCTGGAGACATGAGGGTCAGTGGGTGCTCTCGTCCAGGCTGTCCACATGGACCAGGCACGTACCACTGAACGTCCACTGTATTTTCCTGTGGGCAGAACACTTACTCAAAGTGTGAGGGTAAAACAGTGTGACAATACTTTATTGAACCATCAACAGACAATAACATATATTAAAGTCCCAGCAAATACATAAGATGTTGCAAACTACAGTCACACCCTTGCGCTGGCTCACCGGGATTGGGTCAGCTGTGACTTTGGGGATTTCAGGGCCAACTACCCCAACCAATGTCACTCCTCTTTTGGCACGTACCCACAGAGAGGATGCAGTGGCAAGCTTAGGAAGCTGACAGTTGATTGAGATATGTGGCCAGGTGATCTGATAGTCCCAACCTGGGTGCTCCAAACATCTCCATGGGCTCAGTGATGGGCAGTGGATTAAATCTGTATTCCTCTGGCTAGAGCAATGGTGCATGGCTGTTCTGTTAAGTTTCAGTGGAAACAGGCAGATCCCTCTTTTATAGTTCACAGGTCTTATTAAACACCGTGTCTGCGAATTGAGATACTGATTTGGCTTTTATCCTAAGTCATATTGCACGACTCATTGAAGGGTTGATTGTGACTTGTAGGATCGCTACTTCCAACAGGTGGCACTATAGAGTTAAGTCCTCTTTTTCTCAGAAGAGGCAATTTGCAGGTCTTATTTAGGCATTTTTCCACAGGATTGGGGGAAGGTGGCAGGAGCTCATCTCTCATTGTTCGAGGGTTCATAGTTTCTCTTTTAATGTTTGCAGGACAACAAGCTGCATAGACTGATACAATGGATAATCAACATATTACCAAACATTGATTGTTCAATTTGTCGCCCAAGGATAGTAGAACAATAAACTGTAGGAGCTGATAAAATTGGAAAACAACAGTCATTCAACAAACATTAATTCAAGGGTCAATATTCAGGCTCATATGAACAATGGCTTATGTCTCTTGACGACCTACTGGAAAATACCTCTAAAGGTACCATCACATTAAGCGACCCTGCAGCGATATAGACAACGATGCCGATCGCTGCAGCGTCGCTGTTTTGTCGTTGTGTGGTCGCTGGAGAGCTGTCACACAGACTAAGTTGTTCAGTGTGAAGGTACCTTTAGGTGAAGAGTTGACAACATCCTAAGAGACAGGGCTACACCTAGAACTTGAACAGCCTGTGTTATTTCCATCCTATTGGACTGGATTTACATCCTATCTGCTCGGATGGGATCTGTCTGGGATAGATATATCTAGGGTGAAGATTTGGCAACATTCTTGAGGTGAACACTCATTTGGAACCTGAGCACTCGTTATTTATATTACACTAGAGATCAGATGTGATTTACACCTGATCCTTCAACAACATCTAGAATTTGAAGTACTTGTGTTATCTATAGCCTACTGGACTTCCGATGTGATATACATATTATTTCCCTGATGGACAAATTTACAGGACTAGATGGACCAGTATCATTTACAGGTAGCCATTATAGGCATTCTCTATTTGGACCAATGTGGTATTTTTTAAATCAAATTATTTAACATCTTAATATGTTCTTGTAGAAAATGTTTTGGGTATATTCACTTAATTCCATCACATAAATATATATACACTCTGATTATCCCATCTTCTTTGTGATATGGGACACATCATACTGTATACGGTTATTCTCTCTTGGCACACATTTTTTTCAAAAAATAAAATTTCACACAAGTTTTTCATACTTCATATTTCATTGTAGTATAGACACAATTGATCACTTTTTTCTCACATACTAACCGATTTAATTGGTGAAACAATATATTTCACCATTGCACTTCTCGATTTGCACAGTTTATTTTATTCTCTTTATTAGTTTTTTATTTTCTCTTTTTTAAGTACTCATTCACGTTAACAGACAATTCACTTTCCACATATATGCATCCAATGTTACCGTATATACTCGAGTATAAGCTGAGATTTTCAGCCCATTTTTTTAGGCTGAAAGTGCCCCTCTCGGCTTATACTCGAGTCATTGTCCCAGGGGGTTGGCGGGGAGGGGAATCGGCAGCTGTCAAATCATACTCGCCTGCTCCCGGCGCGTCTCTGCATGTCCCTGCTTCTCCGGCGCCCGCAGCTCTTCCTGTGTTCAACGGTCACGTGGTACCGCTCATTAAAATAATGAATATGGACGCGACTCCACTCCCATAGGCGGAGCGCATATTCATTACTTTAATGAGCTGTACAGGTGACCACTGAACGCAGGAACAAGCTGCCGTCGTCAGAGAGCATCGCATCGGAGAATCTGCCAGGGACGGCGCCGGGAGGGTGAGTATAACGGAGGAGGTGAGTATTGAGTTATTCACCTGTTGCCGTTCCACCGCTGTGCGCTGCTGTGTCTTCCGTGTCCTCTGGCTGTGACGTTCAGGTCAGAGGGCGCGATGACGTGTTTAGTGTGCGCCCTCTGCCTGAACAGTCAGAGAGCCGGAAGATGGAGCGGCGCACAGCGGTGGAGCGGGAACAGGTGAATATCGCAAGTGCCGGTGACCCCTCCTGCTCCGGACAAGAGGTATGTCATTTTTCTTTAATTGCAGCAGCAGCATATGGGGCAAATGTTTCTATGGAGCGTCTTACGGGGCCATAATCAACCTTTATGCAGCATTATATGGGGTATATTTTGTATGGAGCATCTTATGGGGCCATAATCAACCTTTATGCAGCATTATATGTTGTATATTTTCTATGGAGCATCTTATGGGGCCGTAATCAACCTTTATGCAGCATTATATGGGGGCATATTTTTGTATGAAGTATCTTATGGGGCCCACCATGAACTTTATGCAGCATTATATGGGGCATATTTTATTATGGAGAATCTTATGGGGCCCATCATGAACTGTATGGAGCATTATATGGGGCTCCTGATTCAATATGGATATTCAAAAACACCTACTGATGTCGCAATTAATTTTACTTTTATTGGTACCTATTTTTATTTTTGAAATTTACCGGTAGCTGCTGCATTTCCCACCCTAGGCTTATACTCGAGTCATTCATTTTTCCAAGATTTTTGTGGCAAAATTAGGAGTCTCGGCTTATACTCACGTCGGCTTATACTCGAGTATATACGGTATATCTAGTCTGTCCTGGAAATCCCGCGTCTCTGATTGGTCGAGGCCGCCGGGCCTCGACCAATCAGCGACGGGCACAGCATGGCGACGATGATGTCATAAAGGTTGCCTCGACCAATCAGCGACGGGCACAGTCTGCCGCGAATTTGCCTCGACCAATCAGCGACGGGCACAGTATCGACGTAGATGTCATAATGGTTGCCATGGCGACGATGATGTCATAAAGGTTGCCTCGACCAATCAGCGATGGGCACAGTCTGCCGCGAATTCTGGAATCATCATTGTCCATATACTACGGGGTCATGCATATTCTAGAATACCCGATGCGTTAGAATCGGACCACAATCTAGTATATCTATATATATAACACAGGTCAACAAAAAAAAATTTTTTTTCTGGTGTCCAAAATATTTTAATGAATTTGGGGTATTTTTGAGGTGCTGATTCTGAATATGCTATCAGTTTTGCCAGATTGGCTCAAGTTTTTGAGATTTTTGGTATCTTATTTATAGCACTTGTTGGTAAATGCGACACATCATCTCATTAATTTCTTTGGATTAGTACTTGAACTGAGCAGTTCTCAATATAGTTTTGTGTTAATTAGTGTTCTAAAAGTTTGTTCATAGCTTGATTTTTGCACTAACTTTATGTTGTTGTCTGTTTTCAGCATGAACTCATCAAGAAGAAGTTGTCTTAACGATCCAGACTCATTCTGTTACATTTGTGGTGAATACACACTGCCAAAACATAGAAGAAACATAACAGACTTCGTAAAAAAAGTGTATTTTGCCTATTTTGGGGTTATGCTTGGGGACCAAGACAAGTTTTGGGCACCACACATAGTGCGCAAAGCATGTATCGAATTATTACGAAAATGGAGCAAAGGACAAAGAAAAAGCTTCAAATTTGGTGTTCCAATGGTGTGGAGAGAGCCAAAAAATCATCATGATGACTGTTATTTCTGTGCAGTGCAAGTGCAAGGATTCAATAAGCATAAGAAACGAAAATGGGAGTAACATGGAATCTGCAAGAAGGCCTGTCCCTCATTGTGAAGATGTGCCTGTACCTGTGTTTACCATAAATAACAGTCATCATGATGATTTTTTGGCTCTCTCCACACCATTGGAACACCAAATTTGAAGCTTTTTCTTTGTCCTTTGCTCCATTTTCGTAATAATTCGATACATGCTTTGCACACTATGTGTGGTGCCCAAAACTTGTCTTGGTCCCCAAGCATAACCCCAAAATAGGCAAAATACACTTTTTTTACAAAGTCTGTTATGTTTCTTCTATGTTTTGGCAGTGTGTATTCACCACAAATGTAACAGAATGAGTCTGGATCGTTAAGACAACTTCTTCTTGATGAGTTCATGCTTTTCACTGGAAAACAGACAACAACATAAAGTTAGTGCAAAAATCAAGCTATGAACAAACTTTTAGAACACTAATTAACACAAAACTATATTGAGAACTGCTCAGTTCAAGTACTAATCCAAAGAAATTAATGAGATGATGCGTCGCATTTACCAACAAGTGCTATAAATAAGATACCAAAAATCTCAAAAACTTGAGCCAATCTGGCAAAACTGATGACATATTCAGAATCAGCACCCCAAAAATACCCTAAATTCGATGAAATATCTTTGGCACCAAAAATGCTGTTGACCAGTGTAATTGTCTAAGGGTTTTTCTGTCTGTCTGTCTGTCCTGGAAATCCCGCGTCTCTGATTGGTCGAGGCCACTAGGCCTCGACCAATCAGCGACGGGCACAGCATGGCGACGATGATGTCATAAAGGTTGCCTCGACCAATCAGCGATGGGCACAGTCTGCCGCGAATTCTGGAATCATCATTGTCCATATACTACGGGGACATGCATATTCTAGAATACCCGATGCGTTAGAATCGGGCCACAGTCTAGTATTTTAATATCCATAGTTGAACTAATCTAATAAAATACTAATTACCAGGATTGATAATATACTAATTGATTTATTAATTACATATAATAGCTAGTATTGATAACTAACATCATATGATAATGAATATGGTACTTGCTAGTACTGTATATATAGAGTTATCTTTGAGTCAAACTCGACCTACACCTTCCAAATAGACACAATGTTGTACAAACTATTCAAGTTTGTAACCTCCGTCTTCCCTATAAGGGTAAGTTCACACAGGGCGTTCTTGCTGCTTTTTTTATGCTAATTTTCAGCTGCTTTTTACAATACCAGCAAAGCCTATGAGATTTCAGAAATCTCATGCACACACATTGTTTTTTGTGTGATCAGTATTTTGTGCTTTGTTGCGTTTTTTGGACATAGAGCATGCCACTTCTTTCAGCGTTTTGGCGGCGTTTTTTCACCCATTGACTTGAATGGGTGTTGAAAAAAGCGCAGCAAAAACGCAGGTATCATTATTTGCTGCGTTTTTGCTGCTGAAAATCCAAGGACATTAGCATGGACAAAGAGAAAAAAAACACACGAAAAACGCAACAAAAAAGGCACCAAAAACCCAACAAAGGAAAGATCAGTTTTTGCTGCACAAAAAAAGCAGCAAAAACGCCCTTTGTGAACTTACCCTTACTCAGCTGACAGACTACATATAGACACACCACCAGTCCTCCGATACCAACGTGCTGGGTTGTGCACATAGCTGATTTGGATCTCCCAGGATCTTCTGTGGATGGACATAGTGAGCACGTTGCACATTCACCATTGCTTAGCAGTGTTGGTGCGCTTGCGGTTCATGGGCCGGCGGTGGACATATCCAAATATGTAGGGATGGATCCCAGCCTTGCATGAGCAATTTCTAACCAGCGCGTTACTCTTCACACAGATGGTCTACAATAAATCACATACTTTGCGAATGGGCAGCTGAAGATATTTAAATGGGCCCTCTCTTCACCACAAACAAGCGACCTAACGAAGAAAGGGTGAAACGTGCGTTGGGTTGGTGGGAACACTATTTAATTTCCTTTCAAACGGATGCAAGTATTTTCATCTACCAGACACTTCAGCTGTTAAGAATGTTCCTGATGCTACATCTTATTTAAGCCACAAAAAAATCACACTATAGACATACTTCATTGCTGCCATTATATTATACCCTACTAAGGCTTTTACATAGCAGCATTATCTCATTCACATGTCTATTTGTAGTCCCATTTATTCATATAGGTATACATAGTTGCATTTGGCACTTTATAAAACTTTTCTTATATACAGGTGCATCTCACAAAATTAGAATACCATCAAAAAGTTAATTTCAGTTCTTCAATACAAAAAGTGAAACTCATTATATAGAGTCATTACAAACAGAGTGATCTATTTCAAGTGTTTATTTCTGTTAGCACAGAAAATCTTGTTACACATTGCAAAGCCCTACTGCGCACAAGCGATAAAATGATAATAGCCGTGTACGCCCCTAACCCCTATGTCATCTGTTGTGAAATTGGATTCTGGGCTCCCCCGGTGGCCACTTGTGGAATTGTACTTGTGTGCATCATCCCCTCTGTTCACCTGCTCCTATCAGGATGTGGGAGTCGCTATATAACCTTGCTCCTCTGTCAGTTTCATGCCGGTCAACAATGTAATCAGAAGCCTTTCTGTGCATGTTCCTGCTACTAGACAACTCCCAGCTAAGTTGGACTTTTGTCCTTTGGTGTTTTTGCATTTTGTTCCTGTTCACAGCTGCTGTTTCGTTACTGTGTCTGGAAAGCTCTTGTGAGCGGAAATTGCCACTCTGGTGTTATGAGTTAATGCTAGAGTCTTAAAGTAATTTCTGGATGGTGTTTTGATAGGGTTTTCTGCTGACCATGAAAGTGCCCTTTCTGTCTTCTTTCTATCTAGTAAGCGGACCTCGATTTTTGCTAAACCTATTTTCATACTACGTTTGTCATTTCATCTAAAATCACCGCCAATATATGTGGGGGCCTCTGTCTGCCTTTTGGGAAAATTTCTCTAGAGGTGAGCCAGGACTGTCTTTTCCTCTGCTAGGATTAGGTAGTTCTCCTGCTGGCGCTGGGCATCTAGGGATAAAAAAACGTAGGCATGCTACCCGGCCACTTCTAGTTGTGCGGCAGGTTTAGTTCATGGTCAGTATAGTTTCCATCTTCCAAGAGCTAGTTCTCATATATGCTGGGCTATGTTCTCTCGCCATTGAGAATCATGACAGTTTGACCGGCCAGAAAAAAAGGGTTAAATTACTGGCTGAGAAAGGAGAGAAAAAAGAAGTCTGCTACAATTTTGTTTTTTTTTTTTTCTCCTCTAGTTCTGAGTGTGCTCTTAATTGAATCACCTGCTAGTCTGCCTATACTGCAGCCTTCCTCTCTTTCTCTCCTTCTTATCCTTGAATGGCTCTGTGTTCACCTGTTTCAAATGGATCTTCAGAGTGTAGCTACAGGTTTGAATAATCTCGCCACAAAGGTACAAAATTTGCAAGATTTCGTTGTTCATGCACCTATGTCTGAGCCTAGAATTCCTTTGCCTGAATTCTTCTCGGGGAATAGATCTCACTTCCAAAATTTTAAAAATAATTGCAAATTGTTTTTGTCCCTGAAGTCTCGCTCTGCCGGAGACCCTGCACAGCAGGTCAGGATTGTAATTTCCTTGCTCCGGGGCGACCCTCAAGACTGGGCTTTTGCATTGGCACCAGGGGATCCTGCGTTGCTCAATGTGGATGCGTTTTTTCTGGCCTTGGGGTTGCTTTATGAGGAACCTCATTTAGAGCTTCAGGCGGAAAAGGCCTTGATGTCCTTGTCTCAGGGGCAAGATGAAGCTGAAATATACTGCCAAAAATTCCGCAAATGGTCTGTGCTTACTCAGTGGAATGAGTGCGCCCTGGCGGCGATTTTCAGAGAAGGTCTCTCTGATGCCATTAAGGATGTTATGGTGGGGTTCCCTGTGCCTGCGAGTCTGAATGAGTCCATGACGATGGCTATTCAGATCGATAGGCGTCTGCGGGAGCGCAAACCTGTGCACCATTTGGCGGTGTCTACTGAGAAAACGCCAGAAAATTTGCAATGTGATAGAATTCTGTCCAGAAGCGAGCGGCAGAATTTTAGACGAAAAAATGGGTTGTGCTTCTATTGTGGTGATTCAACTCATGTTATATCAGCATGCTCTAAGCGTACTAAGAAGCCTGACAAGTCTGTTTCAATTAGCACTTTACAGTCTAAGTTTATTCTATCTGTGACCCTGATTTGTTCTTTGTCATCTATTACCGCGGACGCCTATGTCGACTCTGGCGCTGCTTTGAGTCTTATGGATTGGTCCTTTGCCAAACGCTGTGGGTATGATTTGGAGCCATTGGAGGCTCCGATACCTCTGAAAGGGATTGACTCCACCCCATTGGCTAGTAATAAACCACAATACTGGACACAAGTGACTATGCGTGTTAATCCGGATCACCAGGAGGTTATTCGCTTTCTGGTGCTGTATAATCTACATGATGTTTTGGTGCTGGGATTGCCATGGCTGCAATCTCATAACCCAGTCCTCGACTGGAGAGCTATGTCTGTGTTAAGCTGGGGATGTAAAGGAACTCATGGGGACGTACCTTTGGTTTCCATTTCATCATCTATTCCCTCTGAGATTCCTGAATTCTTGTCTGACTTTCGTGACGTTTTTGAAGAACCCAAGGTTGGTTCACTACCTCCGCACCGGGAGTGCGATTGTGCCATAGACTTGATCCCGGGTAGTAAATACCCTAAGGGTCGTTTATTTAATCTGTCTGTGCCTGAACACGCGGCTATGCGAGAATATATAAAGGAGTCCTTGGAAAAGGGACATATTCGTCCTTCGTCATCTCCCTTAGGAGCCGGTTTTTTCTTTGTGTCTAAGAAAGACGGCTCTTTGAGGCCGTGTATTGATTATCGACTTTTGAATAAAATCACGGTTAAATATCAATATCCGTTACCACTGCTTACTGATTTGTTTGCTCGTATAAAGGGGGCCAAGTGGTTCTCTAAGATTGATCTCCGTGGGGCGTATAATTTGGTGCGAATCAAGCAGGGGGATGAGTGGAAAACCGCATTTAATACGCCCGAGGGCCATTTTGAGTATTTGGTGATGCCTTTTGGTCTTTCAAATGCCCCTTCAGTCTTCCAGTCCTTTATGCATGACATTTTCCGCGATTATTTGGACAAATTTATGATTGTGTATCTGGATGATATTCTGATTTTTTCGGATGACTGGGACTCTCATGTCCAGCAGGTCAGGAGGGTTTTTCAGGTTTTGCGGTCTAATTCCTTGTGTGTGAAGGGTTCTAAGTGTGTTTTTGGGGTTCAAAAGATTTCCTTCTTGGGATACATTTTTTCCCCCTCTTCCATCGAGATGGATCCTGTCAAGGTTCAGGCTATTGGTGATTGGACGCAACCCTCTTCTCTTAAGAGTCTTCAGAAATTTTTGGGCTTTGCTAACTTTTATCGTCGATTTATTGCTGGTTTTTCTGATGTTGTAAAACCATTGACTGATTTGACTAAGAAGGGTGCTGATGTTGCTGATTGGTCCCCTGATGCTGTGGAGGCCTTTCGGGAGCTCAAGCGCCGCTTTTCTTCCGCCCCAGTGTTGCGTCAGCCTGATGTTGCTCTTCCTTTTCAGGTTGAGGTCGACGCTTCTGAAATCGGAGCTGGGGCGGTGTTGTCGCAGAGAAGTTCCGACTGCTCCGTGATGAGACCTTGTGCTTTTTTTTCCCGTAAATTTTCGCCCGCCGAGCGGAATTATGATATTGGGAATCGGGAGCTTTTGGCCATGAAGTGGGCTTTTGAGGAGTGGCGTCACTGGCTTGAGGGGGCCAGACATCAGGTGGTGGTATTGACTGACCACAAAAATTTAATTTACCTTGAGTCTGCCAGGCGCCTGAATCCTAGACAGGCGCGCTGGTCGTTGTTTTTCTCTCGGTTTAATTTTGTGGTGTCTTACCTACCGGGTTCTAAGAATGTTAAGGCGGATGCCCTTTCTAGGAGTTTTGAGCCTGACTCCCCTGGTAATTCTGAGCCCACAGGTATCCTTAAAGATGGAGTGATATTGTCTGCCGTTTCTCCAGACCTGCGGCGGGCCTTGCAGGAGTTTCAGGCGGATAGACCTGATCGTTGCCCACCTGGTAGACTGTTTGTTCCTGATGATTGGACCAGTAGAGTCATCTCTGAGGTTCATTCTTCTGCGTTGGCAGGTCATCCTGGAATCTTTGGTACCAGGGATTTGGTGGCAAGGTCCTTCTGGTGGCCTTCCCTGTCACGAGATGTGCGAGGCTTTGTGCAGTCTTGTGACGTTTGTGCTCGGGCCAAGCCTTGTTGTTCTCGGGCTAGTGGATTGTTGTTACCCTTGCCTATCCCGAAGAGGCCTTGGACGCACATCTCGATGGATTTTATTTCGGATCTGCCTGTTTCTCATAAGATGTCTGTCATCTGGGTGGTGTGTGACCGTTTCTCTAAGATGGTCCATCTGGTTCCCTTGCCTAAGTTGCCTTCTTCTTCCGAGTTGGTTCCTCTGTTTTTTCAAAATGTTGTTCGTTTGCATGGTATTCCGGAGAATATCGTTTCTGACAGAGGGACCCAATTCGTGTCTAGATTTTGGCGGGCATTCTGTGCTAGGATGGGCATAGATTTGTCTTTTTCGTCTGCTTTCCATCCTCAGACTAATGGCCAGACCGAGCGGACTAATCAGACCTTGGAGACATATTTGAGGTGTTTTGTGTCTGCGGATCAGGATGATTGGGTTGCTTTTTTGCCTTTGGCGGAGTTCGCCCTCAATAATCGGGCCAGCTCTGCCACCTTGGTGTCCCCGTTTTTCTGTAATTCGGGGTTTCATCCTCGATTTTCCTCCGGTCAAGTGGAATCTTCGGATTGTCCTGGAGTGGATGCTGTGGTGGAGAGGTTGCATCAGATTTGGGGGCAGGTGGTGGACAATTTGAAGTTGTCCCAGGAGAAGACTCAGCTTTTTGCCAACCGCCGTCGTCGTGTTGGTCCTCGGCTTTGTGTTGGGGACTTGGTGTGGTTGTCTTCTCGTTTTGTCCCTATGAGGGTTTCTTCTCCTAAGTTTAAGCCTCGGTTCATCGGCCCGTACAAGATATTGGAGATTCTTAACCCTGTGTCCTTCCGTTTGGACCTCCCTGCATCCTTTTCGATTCATAATGTTTTTCATCGGTCATTGTTGCGCAGGTATGAGGTACCGGCTGTGCCTTCCGTTGAGCCTCCTGCTCCGGTGTTGGTTGAGGGTGAGTTGGAGTACGTTGTGGAAAAGATCTTGGACTCTCGTGTTTCCAGACGGAAACTCCAGTATCTGGTCAAATGGAAGGGATACGGTCAGGAGGATAATTCTTGGGTCACTGCCTCTGATGTTCATGCCTCCGATCTTGTCCGTGCCTTTCATAGGGCTCATCCTGATCGCCCTGGTGGTTCTGGTGAGGGTTCGGTGCCCCCTCCTTGAGGGGGGGGTACTGTTGTGAAATTGGATTCTGGGCTCCCCCGGTGGCCACTTGTGGAATTGTACTTGTGTGCATCATCCCCTCTGTTCACCTGCTCCTATCAGGATGTGGGAGTCGCTATATAACCTTGCTCCTCTGTCAGTTTCATGCCGGTCAACAATGTAATCAGAAGCCTTTCTGTGCATGTTCCTGCTACTAGACAACTCCCAGCTAAGTTGGACTTTTGTCCTTTGGTGTTTTTGCATTTTGTTCCTGTTCACAGCTGCTGTTTCGTTACTGTGTCTGGAAAGCTCTTGTGAGCGGAAATTGCCACTCTGGTGTTATGAGTTAATGCTAGAGTCTTAAAGTAATTTCTGGATGGTGTTTTGATAGGGTTTTCTGCTGACCATGAAAGTGCCCTTTCTGTCTTCTTTCTATCTAGTAAGCGGACCTCGATTTTTGCTAAACCTATTTTCATACTACGTTTGTCATTTCATCTAAAATCACCGCCAATATATGTGGGGGCCTCTGTCTGCCTTTTGGGAAAATTTCTCTAGAGGTGAGCCAGGACTGTCTTTTCCTCTGCTAGGATTAGGTAGTTCTCCTGCTGGCGCTGGGCATCTAGGGATAAAAAAACGTAGGCATGCTACCCGGCCACTTCTAGTTGTGCGGCAGGTTTAGTTCATGGTCAGTATAGTTTCCATCTTCCAAGAGCTAGTTCTCATATATGCTGGGCTATGTTCTCTCGCCATTGAGAATCATGACAGTCATCACTCTGCCCACACTCCTTCATTGGCTGAAAAAATGGCGCTAAACGCATCATACTAAACGCGACTTTGGCGCCAAGATCGCGTACTGCATGGCCGACCCCACACAGGGATCGGGTCGGGTTTCATGAGACGCCGACTTTGCCAAAAGTCGGCGACTTATGAAAATGAACGATCCGTTTCGCTCAACCCTAGTTATAACACCAGCTTGAAAAAATGGTTTTAAAATCCGAAATCCAATACTTGGTCGGGGCTCCTTTTGCATCAATTCCTGCATCAATGCGGCGTGGAATGAAGGCGATCAGCCTGTGGCACTGCTGAGGTGTTATGGAAGCCCAGGTTGCTTTGATAGCAGCCTTCAGCTCATCTGCATTGTTGGGTCTGGTGTCTCTCATCTTCCTCTTGACGATACCCCAAAGATTCTCTATGGGGTTAAGGTCAGGAGAGTTTTCTGGCCAATCAAGCACAGTGATAGTGTTGTTTTTAAACCAGGGATTGATACTTTGGCAGTGTGGACAGGTGCCATGTCCTGCTGGAGAATGGAATTTCCGTCTCCAAAAAGGTTGTCGGCAGAGGGAAGCATGAGGTGCTCTAAAATTTCCTGGTAGACGGCTGCTTTGACTTTGGTCTTGATAAAACACAGTGGCCCTACACCAGCAGATGACATGGCTCCCAAACCATCTCTGATTGTGGAAACTTCACACTAGACCTCAAGCAGCTTGGAGTCTGTCTCTTCACTCTTCCTCCAGACACTGGGACCCTTGATTTCCAAGGTTTAGTGTGAAGTATCCACAATCAGTGATGGTTTGGGTCTCCCGAGATCTCGTTGCCAAGATCTCAATCTGCGCATGCGCCGCCTCCAGCGGCCATTTTCCCGGAGGCCACAGCATCGAGGCAATGCGGGGCCTTCGGGCTTTCACAAAATGTCACCTGAGCCCCCACACCACTGCGGGGGATCTGGGATTTCACAAAATGTCGCTGTAGCCCCCCACGCAGCCGAGAACTGCCAAACATGCACACCAGTCTCGGTCATATCGCCGGACCACCAAACACCCCCTGTGACTCCGCTCCTCTAGCGCTGCCAATCTCCCTCGGGTAAGCTGAATTCTGGACTGTAAAATGGACCCCCATTTGACATATTTTTTTCCTCATTTTCCGTCTGAAAATTTGAGGTGCGTCTTATGGTCCCAAAAATACAGTATATACAGTTGTCATTATGATTTAAAAAGAGAAAACACAGTAGTTTGACAATAAATGGCTCCACCCAACCATTAACCAGGAGTGGGGAAAAAGTTTTGATGTTATCATTCATATTCTCTGAAAAAAAAAAGGCCAAGAAGGCAAAAATTCCGCCTGGGTATGTAAACTTTTGAGCACAAATGTAACTTATATAATAGGTGTAGAAATTCTGCAACATCAAAAGCTCCTCATGGGAACGTCGCCTTGCAGTTGGCACAATGTAGACAAGAAGGTAACGTATTCCTTGCATTTTCCAAACCCTAAGGCTGTGTGCACACGTTTCGGATTTATCGCTATAAAAACGCGATAAAACTGCGAAAAAAACGCTCACATTAAGCATCCTGTTAAAAGAATGCAATCCGCATTTTATATACACATGCTGCGTTTTTTTCCTGAACGGAAACGCATTCCGGAAAAAAACGCAGCATGTTCATTAATATGCAGAATCGCGGGGATTCCACACACACAGGAATGCATTGATCCGCTTACTTCCCGCATGGGGCTATGCCCACCATGCGGGAAGTAAGCAGATCATGTGTGGATGGTACCCAGGGTGGAGGAGAGGAGACTCTCCTCCAGGCCCTGGGAACCATATAATTGTAAAAAAAATAAATAATAATTTAAATAAAAAAGTGGTATTCTCACCTTCCAGGGGTCCCCCGGAGTCCTCGGCCTCTCAGCGGTGCACGCGGCACCTTCCGGGCACAGGGATGCTGTGTGCGAAGGACCTGCGATGACATTGCGGTCACATGACTGTGACGTCATCTCAGGTCCTTCGCACACAGCATCCATGGGAACGGAATCCGCCGCGTGCACTGCTGAGGAGATCGGGATGCCGGAAGGTGAGAATAACCATTTTTTTTTAACATTCTACCTTTTTACTATTGATACTGCATACTGTAGGCCGCACTCTGTTTGACAAGTGTGACCAACCTGTCAATCAGTTTTCCAAGCGATGCTACAGATCGCTTGGAAAACGCTAGTGTTTAGCGGGAATACGCATGCCAATTCTGCATGCGATATATCGCGGCAGGAGTTGCGGAATTGCCGCAGAAATTTCCAATTCTGCAACGTGTGCACTTAGCCTAAAAGATCTATCAGATGGCAGAACGAAAACCTGGGATTCATCACTTCACAGAACACATTTCCACTACAGCAGAGTCCCGTGGTGGCAGCTTTACAAGACTCTGTCCGACGTGTGGTGTGCTTGGTGATGTAAGACTTGCAGGCAGCTGTTTGGCCATGGAAACCAATGTCATGGAGCTTGGTGATGTAAGGCTTGCAGTCTTTGTTCTGATGTTAATACCAGAAGTTTGGACTCTGCAGTTATCGAGTCAGCAGATCACTGATTTATCAAAACCTTTTTGCCAGATTTCATGTCATTCTAACCCCAGCTCCGACAAAGTGGGCGCCGCTTGGGTCATGGCGACACCGGCTTGCAAAATTTATGACGAGCGGCAGCATGTGCTACTCCAAACATCTTACTTTGGCACAAGCTGGAGTAAGGTTTGTGGTGAGGAGCACATAGCGGCACTCACCACTGATTAAGAAACGTGAGCGGGAGAATTGCAGGTCTGGATGAATCGCCCCCTTATATGCCCCCCCCATTTACGTGCCCCCCATAGTGTGGATGAGACTGGCTGCGGTTCCTCTGAACGGTGATGGTGGGATATCACAGTATTCCGTTTTGCTGTTATAGCGCCATCATATTCCGCTGCACTTTACACACTGTCACCTGAACGGACTAGTTTCCCCGATACAGGACCACCCCGGCATCAGAACGCTCTATAGCCCCCTATTCCTAGACGTCTGTAGCAGCAGTGTGCACGGCGGGGCCGGAGGTTACACACCCGACCACACCGATTAGCAGGTGTCCCGGAGCAGTATGTCCCTGCACACACGATGGCTGCACGTCACGGTCATGGCTGCTGCTCGCTGCCGCTAATGGATGTGTGGGTGATTGCAGGCATCAGGGCCGCATGTGAGGACCAGGCCTCCTGCCCACTCATTCCTGCAGCAGAATGGAGGAGAGCGCTGCTGCATCTGTTACTGTGGAAACCAGATCAAATCTCGCGAGCGCTTCCCGCACCGCTGACAGAGAAGAGGGGCAACTGTCGCGGTATTTGGCCGGGTGCTTCCGGTTGGAGAGGACAGAAGAGTCGCTGCGGTAGGCGAGGGAGAAGGAGAAGAGGCGCAGGTAGGTGCCAGAAGTGGCGGCGGTGCAGCCATACTGCGTGTTCAGGGTCTGTGGCGGCTCTCGCGTGTTAGCAGCGCTGGATGTGTGTGTCGCCCACGCAAGGAGCACAAGCAGCAGCAGCAGCCTCCATCTTTAATGAGTACCTACCTACTACATTCTCCCTGCTCTGCTGTGAGGAGCGAGCACCTCCATGACAGGAGTCCTTGTGTCCACATGTAAATCAGCCCTGTTACATGAGAGCAGCACTGTCGCCTGCCGCCCCCCCCCGTTTCGCTGTCACCTGCCTGGTCCCCCCCCCTGTGCTGCGCTGTCACCTGCCTGGTACCCCCCGTGCTGCGCTGTCACCTGCCGGGCCCCCCCCCCGTGCTGCGCTGTCACCTGCCAGGCCCCCCCCCCGTGCTGCACTGTCACCTGCCTGCCCCCCCCCCGTGCTGCGCTGTCACCTGCCTGCCCCCCCCCCGTGCTGCGCTGTCACCTGCCTGGTACCCCCCCCCCCCGTGCTGCGCTGTCACCTGCCTGCCCCCCCCCCGTGCTGCGCTGTCACCTGCCTGCCCCCCCCCGTGCTGCACTGTCACCTGCCTGCCCCCCCCCCGTGCTGCGCTGTCACCTGCCAGGCCCCCCCCCCGTGCTGCACTGTCACCTGCCTGCCCCCCCCCCCCGTGCTGCGCTGTCACCTGCCGGGCCCCCCCCCCCCGTGCTGCACTGTCACCTGCCTGCCCCCCCCCCCCCCGTGCTGCGCTGTCACCTGCCGGGCCCCCCCCCCCGTGCCGCAGTGTCGCCTGCCGGTCCCCCCTGCGCCCCGGTATCGCCTGCCGGGCCACCCCCCACTGGGCCATGGTGTCGCCTGCCGGGTCCCCCCCCCCCCGTGCCGCGGTGTCGCCCCAAATTCGAATTTCATTATTGTGCTAGAAAATTGGAAAAATTTAGCTACTTTGCACATTAATGGCCCCAGCAGCCATGGTAAGGCGACTCTCGTTGCTGGGAACCTGCCCAATGTGAACCCTCTCTTTAGGCTAAAGCCTATGTTTATATGGGAAGGTAGGATCCTATATTTGTTATGTAGGGAGATGGCTGCTCTTAGTAAGCATCTGTACACACCTGCTTACTGTTTAGGAAGTGTTGGTCAGTCTTTTGATATAGATTGTACATTTGATCACTCGTATTACTCACCTGATAAGCATGGCAGAGTGAGCTGGCTGATCAAGGACCTGGTTGAAAAAGAGCAACGTGGGCTTGTATAAAGTGATGGATATTTATTTGATTATACATAGTTTCAACTGTTTATAGACACAAAAAATACTAACTTGGTAACTCGCCTTCTGAGTAGTCAGCAGTCTGCTGTCGGCCGTTGTATTTAATTTGCTAATGTTTAGCCAAAATTGGCCATTTTAGCTGATTGTTTATGTATGGTTAGGAAAAAGGGGACCTGAAATGATGAAAATGCTAACTTTGTTATACTTGTATTTTATATATTGAATATCCTTGGTGTTTGTATGTGAGTCAAGTGGGCGGACCTGTTCAGTGATTGACAGTCCTTCCTGTATGACTGTGCATGCAGATATAGCTGTCAGTCACTAGTAGGACCGCCCACTGGACTTGTATATGTACAAACACCAGGGATTTCAATGATTAAAATACATTTAAAATACAGTTATTCTGAATCTTTTTCTGTGTCCTTCTGCTCCGCTTCTCCTTCCCCATACCGTGCTGTCCTCAGATCGGACTGCATGTGCAACGTGACAGGTTCCCTTTAAGGGCCTGTGCAAATAGTAGGAATTACAAACAGATCTTGTGAGCCTGTACATAGATGTGCGTAGGCCCTATGTTATCTGGTAAGTGGGGTGGAGTACCTCCATAATCTAGTATTCTGTAGAGTTGGGTTTAGTATGAGCACATAGAGGGCTACAGGCAATATATTAGAGGTCTGCGCCACACAGATCTATACAATATCTATGTGATCGTGACCTTAAAGGCTCATACTCACTTGCGTGAAATACGGCCGAGTCTCGCATGGTAACACCCGGCTCTGCTGCCGGCACTTGGGAGCGGAGCGTGCAGCTCCATGTATTGCTGTGCGGCCGCACGCTCCGCTCTGGAGTGCCGGCGGCAGAGCCGGGTTGTAACCTGCGAGACTCGGCCGTATTTCACGCAGGTGAGTATGAGCCCTAACACCTAGACTGGAGGTGTCTGGAGACTCTATTTGTGCCTCACAAAACGTGTGTGACGGTCTTGTCTGCAGCTTTCTCCACTCCATCATTTGCTGATTCCATTGTCTTACCGCAGTCATGAAAATCTCAGGAGAGCTGCACACAGTTGTGCTAACCTCATGGAATATGGGGGACTGCAGCCATTGTGCACAGTAGTGATCATTTTAGATTCTGTACATTATAAGTGGTTGATGCATCCTTGCCAAACAGATAATCTCTGCAATTTCTGAAAGTTGTAATGTCTTTGGTTGTAGCACCAGACATCTGCATCACTGTCCCCATTGGGGCTCACAATCTACATTCCCTATCAGTATGTCTTTGGAATGAGGGAGGAAACCCACGCAAACACGGGGAGAACATACAAACTCCTTGCAGATGTTGTCCTTGGTGGGATTTGAACCCAGGACCCCAAACCTAAAAAGCAACACTGAGCCACCGTGCTGCACTGGAGATAGAACACCTCCTTTGTGCCGCATGTGTTTTTACCTGAAATAGTTTTGTCTGATAGTAGAAAAGCATTAAAGAAATAGTGACGTGTTAGAAAAATCTATAGACAATTATTTGTTCAATTCAGAGAAACTTGATTTTGCTGAATTTTCCACTTTCGTCTAAATCCTTCAAGTCATCTCATTTTGGAAATCCATATGCATAATGAAAACTAAGCAAGCAAAGAACTGGAATGGTTTTATTCACCCCCTGAATATTGCAGATTCAGAACCATTAGATGGTTGTGCACTATGAACACCACGGCCTCTTTAAAGGAAACTGGAATCCTGTAAATGCTTCTCATCTTGTCATTATTATAGCAAAGTGTCCTGGCAAGTTTGCAAAAAAAAAAAGTGTCATGAAATTATGATGTACCAGCACTTGAAATCACATTTGTCAGTTACCTTCTCCTTGGCATTGACAGAGAAGTCAGGAATATATCCGGCAGCTTCAACCTCCCACTGCGTGCCAGAGAAGTCGCCTCATGCACATGACGTTTTGGAAAAATTGCTTGGACGTTTTGCTCTAACAAGGGGGTGATAGGAAGCTTTTCTTGGAAACTGAGGTTCAGTGCAGGAGTAAATCCTGCTGACAGGTTCTCTTTAAAAGTAACTTTTAATTCATAAATCGGTCCTGCAGATAAAAATGATCAACTTTGCAATATATCTTATCAGAGATACTTGTTTTTTTATTTTTATTTATCTCCGTTTATTGATCTTTTACTCTTCAATTTATAGGTAAAATCTGCATTCAGTGAAGACTCATTCACATTATTGAGGCAGAAGATGAGTTGGTGCTTATAAAATTCTATGTAAAGGTAGAAGCTAGAGCGAAAGACATTCTACTGAAAGCTCCATGGAACATAGAGCACCAACTGTCATTCTCCTCCCATATACAGTTGTGCTCAAAAGTTTACATACCCCAACAGAATTTTTGCTTTCTTGGCCTTTTTTCAGAGAATATGAACGATAACACCAAAACTTTCTCTCCACTCATGGTTAGTGGTTGGGTGAAGTAATTTATTGCCAAACTACTGTGTTTTATCTTTTTAAATCATGACAACCCAAAACATTCAAATGACCCTGATCAAAAGTTCACATACCCTGGTGATTTTGGCCTGATAACATGCACAGAAGTAGACACAAATGGGTTTGAATGCCTACTAAAGGTAACATCATCACCTGTGACCTGTTTGCTTGTAATCAGTGTGCATAACAGCTGAGTGAGTTTCTGGGATCCAGACAGACTTGCATCTTTCATCCAGCCACTGACGTTTCTGGATTGTGAGTCATGGGGAAAGCAAAAGAATTATCAATGGATCTACGGGAAAAGGTTAATGAGCTGTATAAAACATGAAAGTGATACAAAAAGATATCCAAGGAATTGATAATGCCAGACAGCAGCGTTCAAACTGTGATTAACCCCTTTCTGCCAGCTGACGGAATAGTACGTCAGCTGGCAGATCCCCTGCTTTGAGGTGGGCTCCGGCGGTGAGCCCACCTCAAAGCCGCGACATGTCAGCTGTTTTGTACAGCTGACATGTGCGTGCAATGAGCGCGAGCGGAATCGCGGTCCGCCCGCGCCCATTAACTAGTTAAATGCCGCCGTCAAGCGCTGACAGCGGCATTTAACTAGCGCTCCCGGCTGCGCGGCCGGAGCTGCTCGCACCGCTGACCCCCGTCACATGATCGGGGGTCATCGGTGCATTGCCATAACAACCAGAGGTCTCCTTGAGACCTCTATGGTTGTTGATGGCCGATTGCGTTGAGCGCCACCCTGTGGTCGGCGTTCAAAGTACACCTGCATTTCTGCTACATAGAGGTGATCTGTACTTCACCTCTATGTAGCAGAGGCGATCGAGTTGTGCATGCTTCTAGCCTCCTATGGAGGCTATTGAAGCATGCCAAAATTAAAAAAAAAAGAGTGTTTAAAAATATAAAAAATATATAAAAGTTCAAATCACCCCCCTTTCGCCCCAATCAAAATAAATCAAACAATAAAAAAAAAAATCAAACATACACATATTTGGTATCGCCGCATTCAGATTCGCCCGATCTATCAATAAAAACAAAGGATTAACCTGACCGCTAAATGGCGTAGCGAGAAAAAAAATCTAAACGCCAAAATTACGTTTTTTTGGTCGCTGCGACATCTACACCAAAATGGTATCATTAAAAACGCCAGCTTGGCACGCAAAAAATAAGCCCTCACCTGACCCCAGATCACGAAAATTGGAGACGCTACGGGTATCGGAAAATCGCACTTTTTTTTTTTAAGCAAACTTTGGAATTTTTTTTCACTACTTAGATAAAAAATAACCTAGACATGTTAGGTGTCTATGAACTCGTAATGACCTGGAGAATCATAATGGCAGGTTAGTGTTAGCATTTGGTGAACCTAGCAAAAAAAGCCAAACAAAAAACAAGTGTGAGATTGCACTTTTATTGCAATTTCATCACACTTGGAATTTTTTTCCCGTTTTCTGTTACACAGCATGGTAAAACCAATGGTATCGTTCAAAAGTACATCTCGTCCCGCAAAAAATAAGCCCTCACATGGCCATATTGACGGAAAAATAAAAAAGTTATGGCTCTGGGAAGGAGGGGAGCGAAAAACGAAAAAAGCTCCGGGGGTGAAGGGGTTAACAAATGGAAAATCAGGGGCTCTGTAAAAACAAAACCACGGTCAGGTAGACCAACAAAAATGTCGTCCACAACTGCCAGGAAAATTGTTTGAGATGCAAAGAAAAACCCACAAATGACATCAGCTGAAATACAGGACTCTTTGAAAAGTAGCGGTGTGGCTGTTTCAAGATGCGCAATAAGGAGGCACTTGAAGAACAATGGGCTGCATGGTCGAGTCGCCAGAAAAAAGCCATTACTGTGCAAATGGCACAAAGTATCCCGCCTACAATACGCAAAACAGCACAGAGACAAGCGTCAAAACTTCTGGAACAAGGTAATTTGGAGGGATGAGACCAAAATTAAAATTTTTGTCCACAACCATAAATTACATTTGGAGAGAGGTCAACAAGGCTCGGGCATCGCTGTGACGCAGTGGTTAGCACCGCAGAATTGCAGCGCTGGGGTCTAAGTCCCACCAAGGACCATATCTGCAAGGAGTTTGTATTTTGGCCTCGTGTTTGCATGGGTTTCCTCCAGGTTCTCCGGTTTCCTCCCAAATTCCAAAGACATACTGATAGGGAATTTATATTGTGAGTCCTATCGGGGACAACGATGATAATGTGTGCAAAACTTTAAAGAGCTGCAGAATATGTTAGCGCTATATAAAAATAAAGATTAATATTTATAATGAAAGGAACATCATTCCTACTGTAAAGCACGGAGGTTGATCACTGATGTTTTGGGGATGTGAGCTACAAAGGCACAGGAAACTTGGTCAAAGTTGAGGGAAAGATGAATGCTGCACGTTATCAGAAAATACTGGAGACAAATTTGCACTCATCAGCCCGGAAGCTGCGCATGGGACTTACTTGGACGTTGCAACATGACAACGATCCAAAACACAAGACCAAGTCGACCTGCCATTGGCTACAGCAGAACAAAGTGAAGGTTCTGGAGTGCCCACCTTAGTCTCCTGACCTCAATATCATTGAGCCACTCTGGGGAAATCTCAAGCATGCAGTTCATGCTAGACAACCCAGGAACTGGAGGCTTTTTGCCAAGAAGAGTGGGCAGCTTTGCCATCTGAGAAAATAAAGAACCGCATCCACAACTACCACAAAAGACTTCAAGCAGCTGTCATTGATGTTAGAGGGGGCAATACACGGTATTAAGAAATGGGGTATGTGAACTTTTGATCAGGGTCATTTGGATGTTTTGGGTTGTCTTTATGATGTGATAAGAGAAAACACAGTAGTTTGACAATAAATGGCTTCACCCAACCACTAACATGAGTGGAGAGAGAGGTTTGGTGTTATCATTCATATTCTCTGAAAAAAGGCCAAGAAAGCAAAAATTCTGCCAGGGTATGTAAACATTTTAGCACAACTGTATAGTTTCCCCTACAAAAGGAGCCATTGTCATTATGTTACAGTAGAGACTGCTGCTTCCCTCATAAGTAGGCAGAAAGTTCTTTATTGCCTGCCTCACGATGACAGAATAAAGCCTGCTCTTAGTATTCGCATGACAAAATTACACGTCTCCAGGAAGAAAAGATTGAGACGTGAAGGAAGTTGTCTGAATAAACAGACATACAACTCTCCTTGTATTCATTATAACAAAGCGAGTCGCTATTAGTCATGTTCTTTAGAAGATTGCTCTTTGGTTTAATACAACATTTTTGGAATCTAAATGAGGTGCTAATGCTTTAATCAGATCCTAGCCATGTACTACCTAAAATCATTTAGAGAGGTTGACAATATAATCCCCAGTGATCATGTTGTCTGAGCCTTTGTCAGAGCTATTAGTCAATAACATCACCCTATGTACGAGTATACCGCCGATGTATGTCACTGTGGGGGTATGCAGGGGCTTCTGTTGCCCATAGGGTCCTATTATTAAATGGAGCATATGCCACATAATGTATCTCATCTTGCCTTGACCCTTTGTGTAGTAAAGTACTCTCCCACACTATTCTATTACCGATATTGAATCAACATATACCCGCTGCGATGCTTGAGTGCAAGGCTAGGTTCAGATAAGCGTATGAAAAAATTGTCTGCTTTTCATCCAGAAAACTCAGATGATTTTCATTCATGTGTCTATTATTTTATTCCCTTGGGGTAATCAGATTTGTACCTCATTTTAATATCTACATGATCCTAGTTTCCTAGATTAAACATGTGATGCAGTACCTATGTCTTGTTTTTATGCATCCATTGACTTGAATGATCCAGTCTTTTCTGATCTGCAGAAGAGAATAATGCATGCTGTGATCGATGGGGGAAAATAAAACCTGTCATCTGTGCCGCTCTATTGGGTTATTTGTGCTGCCGAATCCTACTAAAAAAGGACACCTCTGTACTTACACGTGTAAACGAGACCCAGGAATGTTTTGATATGATAGAAAGAATAAACTTGCCCTTATGACCTGGTTAAAAAGTCTGCTAGGGGCACTAGGGTGGATTAAAAAAAAATGGCCATGTCTAAAGAGTATGGGCATGGTGACGTGCCATGTAGTCTGGTGTCACCTGGACAATGGGCATCCTTTAGCTGTGGTAACACACCGTATAGAAGGAGGTTTTCACCAGTTGGAGACCATCAATACTATTCTTTTATAATTGGCTTTATATAGTATGTTTTCTTGACAGCACTTTTTTTTTTTATTGTAGTATAATAAATATCTTGATTTATACTATTACACAGTCATCACATATATGTAAGAATGGTTCCTCCACCTGTACCTGAGCAGTCCAGGCATGAAGGAAACTGGCACCACTGGTGGAGCAGGTTGCAATATAACATAATGGAAGGGACACGTGTGAAGGGAAAGCTGCGCTCCTGGCTGGAAGGTGTGGATGCCATGTAAGAAGTCCACAGCACTCGAGTAGACCAAACGGTTAAAAGGGTAGTAATGTTTCAGCAAATGAGTGTTTTCTATGAAGAAAAGCTATGCATTTTCCTTTATCTACTTTCTGTATCAGTTGCTTTGGTTGTTCCAGATCACTCACAAGCCCTTCATTGTTTACTTCCAGCGCTGATAACTGGGTTGCTACTGTTAGGAGCCATGCAGCTGTGTCTATCATATGACTGTGACTTCATGTACAAGGCCGAAAAAGGGCTCTTGTTGGAGAGCATGGGGCTGTACCTCCATATTCCCCTGATCTCATGTCTCTTTGCTATAAAACAAATATTATTTTTCAAAGACCATCTCTTTGACATCAAATTAATATTTATTTTTGTGTGAGCATGAAAGGCACGTATGAATGCCCCATCGTAGTCCCCTGGCTATTTTTAGCAATTCTACGTAATTCTGCCAGATGCAGGTAGCATTTATAACCCCATGTAGGACATTGTTAAATGAATCGAGCGTTCGGAAATAATACTTTCTCTCCATCCAGGCCTATAAATAATTCACTACCTGCCTGGATCACTGGATCAGGGCACAATTCACACCATCTGTGCCACATCTTGAGATGCATAATTTAGATCCCAACCTGGATATACATTTAACAGCTTTTCACAAAAAGTAGAAAATCAAGCCGTTTAGCAGCAGTATATCACACAAGATGAGTAAATAATTTTACCAGTACGTACATACGGTATGTACATATTTAGCCTTCATATCCCTTTTGAATGGTCATTAAAACTATGGATTCCAGTTGTGTTGTGCATAATTTAGACTCTAAAATGTGGCCATAATAACCTAGCCTTGGGCTTCATTCAGACATCAGTGATTTTCCTCATACGCCAAACAAAACTGAGTTTCATCTGTGATTAATTTCTCACATGAAAAAAGAAAATGCAAACCTTCTACTAATAATGGCAATGCTAAAAAAAAAAAAAAAAAGACGGCACATGGATGATAGTGTTCATGTGAACCACCCCCCATAGACTACAAGAGGTATGTGTTTCAACCATGGAGAGAAGAATGTGCATGAAAACCGGACGTCTATGAGGCCTTATTCTGTATAAACGTCATTCTTCTCTGTGATACTTCTTATACATTTTACCAGGATTGTATACAGTTATTAAAAGAAGTCGGCTGCACATTTAGCTTTTGTATTTTCTGGCTCCTTCTATAATAAATGTTTGGAATATTTGGTAGATAGAAGGCACACAGCTTGAGGCACACAGCACCTCCTAAAAATAAAAAGTTCATACATGGCACTTATATTTATAAAGTCATTAAAACTGAAGAGATGAAACTTCTCCAAATGCTGATAATTGTTCTTGTCAAGGAGTCAACAAATATCCTACTTGGGTGATTTAGATATGCAGCTGCCAATATTCACATAAGTTCCTGGGTTCTAGTGTTCCCAATCTAACCGGCTACCCAGTGTTCTGAAATACACACTTCAATAGGACTGTGCTGTGATGCTACAAACAATGGAGAAGAGTGATGCATTTTCGGTGGTTAAATTAACTCCGTTAGTAGGATGAACCCGCCTAAGCTGTCTATATGGGCATGTAGGACATAGAAAGTTGACTTAATTGACGCCTTGATAGCGAACTGATGTCTGATTCCAGAGAAATCTAAGGTATTTTTTTAAATATGCAAATGAGCTATGGGCAGGACACAGAATCCCCTTGAGAATCTCTTCAGAGCTTCTATTACACTAGGTGGTGGCCTGATTCTAACGCATCGGGTATTCTAGAATATGTATGTATGTATGTATGTATGTATGTCGCGCTTAGCACAGCCACGTAGTATGTAACACAGCCACTTAGTATATAGGACAGCCACATAGTATATAGCAGCCACAAAGTAAATAGCAGCCATGTAGTTTATAGCACAGCCCACGTAACAGACAGCCACGTAGTATATAACACAGCCTCGTAGTATATAGCAGCCACGTAGTATATAGCAGCCACATAGTATATAGCACAGCCCACATAACAGGCAGCCACGTAGTATACAGCACAACCACGTAGTATATAGCAGCCACGTAGTATATAGCACAGCCCACGCAGTATATAACACTGCCCACGTAGTATATAGCAGCCACATAGTATATAGCACAGCCCACATAACACAGACAGCCACGTAGTATACAGCACAACCACGTAGTATATAGCAGCCACGTAGTATATAGCACAGCCCACGTAATATATAGCACAGCCCACGCAGTATATAACACTGCCCACGTAGTATATAGCAGCCAGGTAGTATATAGCACAGCCCACGCAGTGTATAACACAGCCCACGTAGTATAGCGCAGTGTGGGCACCATATTCCTGTTAAAAAAACAACTTAAAATAAAAAATAGTTATATACTCACCCTCTGGCGTTCCACCAAAGCTGTCCCGATGCGCGAGATGCTGCAGCCAGCTTCTGTTCCCAATGAAGTCGTCTGGGTAATATCTATTGCAAAACAATGGGGAGACAAAGTGCAATAGGGTCTTATCCACGTTACACAGAGGAGAATATACACCAAATTTGCTCACCTGGTTAGGATGAGATTAGAGCATGTAGATAGCGGCTGCTGCAGATCCACATGTGTTCACCGACCAAAGAAATTAATGTCTTCAAAGGGAGATTTGTAGTTAAAATTCCACGCTGCCGCTAAGATGAATTTCAGGAGAGTATAGTGGTATTTCCTGATGAAGGGGGCATGAGACCCCTGAAACGCGTTGAATAAAACCACTGTGAATCAACTATACTCTCCTGAAATTCGTCTTAGCGGCGACGTGGAATTTTAACTACAAATCTCCCTTTAAAGACATTAATTTATCTGGGTAATATCGCAATGCATCACTGGGAACGGAAGCTGGCGGCAGCATCGCGCGCATTGGTGGACGACGGGAGGTGAGAATAGCACAATTTTTTATTTTTTTAAATTATTTTTAACATTATATCTTTTTATTATTGATGCTGCATAGGCAGCATCAATAGTAAAAAGTTGGCCCGGGATGGGGCGACACACTGGCACTGACTCAAGGGGACTAGGGAGGGGCCAATTCGCAGCCGGACTAAGCCTGTCACTGATTGGTCACGGTCGGCCGCGACCAATCAGCGACGCAGGATTTCCGTTACGGAAGTTAGTTACAGACAGACAAACAGACCGAAGTACCCCTTAGACAATTATATATATACTAGATGGTGGCCCGATTCTAACGCATCGTGTATTCTAGAATATGTATGTATATAGCAGCCACGTAGTATATAGCAGACACGCAGTATATAAACAGCCACGCAGTTTATAACACAGCCCACGCAGTATATAACACAGCCCACGCAGTATATAACACAGCCCACGCAGTATATAGCACAGCCCACGCAGTATATAGCACAGCCCACGCAGTATATAGCACAGGCCACGTAGTATATAGCAGCCACGAAGTATATAACACTGCCCACACAGTATATAACACAGCCCACGTAGTATATAGCAGTGTGGGCACCATATCCCTGTTAAAAAAAATAATTAAAATAAAAAATAGTTATATACTCAACTGCCGGCGTCCAGCGAAGCTGTCCCAATGCGCACGCTGCTGCCGCCAGCTTCCGTTCCCAGCGATGCATTGTGAAATTACCCAGATGACTTAGCGGTTTTTTTATTATTTTTAATATTAGATCTTTTTACTATTATAATAATATAATAATTTTTATTTATATAGCGCTAACATATTCCGCAGCGCTTTACAAATTATAGTGGGGATTTGTACAGACAATACACATTACAGCGTAACAGAAATCACAGTTCAAAACAGATACCAGTAGGAATGAGGGCCCTGCTCGCAAGCTTACAACCTATGAGGAGAAGGGGAGACACGAGAGGTGGATGGTAACAATTGCTTTAGTTATTTGGACCAGCCATAGTTTAAGACTCAGGTGTTCATGTAAAGCTGCATGAACCAGTTAACTGCCTAAGTATGTAGCAGTACAGACATAGAGTGCTGTTAACTGCATAAAGTGTATGAGAACATGATGAGAGGAACCTGATTGTTTTGGTTCTTTTTGTTTTTTTGTTTTTTTTTGAATGGGCCACACAGGGATGGTTAGGTTAATGCATTGAGGCGGTAGCCCAGTCTGAACAAATGAGTTTTTAGAGCACGCTTAAAACTGGGGGGATTGGGGATTAATCATACTAACCTAGGTAATGCATTCCAAAGAATCGGCGCAGCACGTGTAAAGTCTTGGAGACGGGAGTGGGAGGTTCTGATTATTGAGGATGCTAACCTGAGGTCATTAGCGGAGCGGAGGGCACGGGTAGGGTGGTAGACTGAGACGAAAGAGGAGATGTAGGGTGGTGCTGAGCCATGGAGTGCTTTGTGGATGAGGGTAGTAGTTTTGTACTGGATTCTGGAGTGGATGGGTAGCCATTGTAATGACTGGCACAAGGTAGAGGAATCGGTGTAACGGTTGGTGAGGAATATGATTCTGGCAGCAGCATTCAGGACAGATTGGAGCGGGGAGAGTTTGGTAAGAGGGAGGCCGATTAGTAGAGAGTTACAATAGTCCAGACGAGAATGAATAAGTGAGACAGTAAGAGTTTTTGCAGAGTCGAAAGTAAGAAAAGGGCGAATTCTAGAAATGTTTTTGAGATGCAGATAAGAGCGAGCCAGTGATCGGATGTGGGGGGTGAATGAAAGCTCAGAATCAAGGATGACCCCAAGGCAGCGGGCATGTTGCTTTGGAGTAATGGTGGAACCACACACGGAGATGGCAATGTCAGGCAAAGGTAGGTTAGTAGAGGGAGAGAACACGAGGAGTTCAGTTTTTGACAGGTTCAGTTTCAGATAGAGGGAGGACATGATGTTAGAGACAGCGGTAAGACAATCACTGGTGTTTTCTAAAAAGGTCGGCGTGATAACAGGAGAAGAGGTGTATAATTGGGTGTCGTCAGCATAGAGATGGTACTGGAAGCCAAATCTACTGATTGTTTGTCCAATAGGGGCAGTATACAAAGAGAAGAGGAGGGGGCCTAGGACTGATCCTTGAGGAACCCCAACAGTAAGGGGAAGGTGAGAGGAGGAGGAACCAGCAAAACATACAGTGAAGGATCGGTCAGAGAGATAGGAGGAGAACCAAGAGAGAATGGTGTCCTTGAGGCCGATGGAGCGGAGCATAGTGAGGAGGAGCTGATGATCCACAGTGTCGAATGCTGCGGAGAGATCCAAGAGAATTAGCATGGAGTAGTGACCATTAGTTTTAGCTGTTAGTAGGTCATTAGAGACTTTAGTGAGGGCAGTTTCAGTAGAGTGTAAAGAGCGGAAACCAGATTGAAGAGGGTCGAGAAGAGAGTTATCTGAGAGATAGCGGGTAAGACGGGAGTGGACCAGGCATTCGAGGAGTTTAGAGATGAAGGGAAGATTAGAGACAGGTCTATAATTAGCGGCACAATTTTGGTCGAGGGAGTGTTTTTTAAGTAATGGATGTATGATGGCATGCTTAAATGAGGAGGGAAAAATACCGGAAGTGAGGGAAAGGTTAAATATTTTTGTTAGGTGAGAGGTGACAGCCGGGGAAAGGGACTGGAGGAGATGTGACGGAATGGGGTCACTGGTGCAAGTGGTCGGGCGAGAAGATGCAAGGAGCCTGCTTACTTCTTCTGTAACTGGTTCAAAGTCAGAGAGTGAACTAGATGCAGTGGGGGAGGGAGGACTGTGCATGGTATGAAGAGATTGGGAGATGATTTCCTGTCGAATGTGGTCGATTTTTTTCTTTGAAGTAATTGGCCAGATCGTCAGCGTGGAGATCTGTGGTTGGGGCCTGCTCTCTTGGGTTGAGGAGGGACTGGAAAGTGTCAAAGAGACGTTTAGGGTTATTTGACAGTGAGGTGATGAGGGTGTTGAAATAGGTTTGTTTGGAGAGGTGAAGGGCAGAGTTGTATGTTTTTAGCATGAACTTATAATGGATGAAATCTTCGGGTAGATTAGATTTTCTCCACAGACGTTCGGCGCACCTGGAGCACCGCTGCAGGAAATGTGTTTGCAGCGTGTGCCACGGTTGTCGCTGTCTGTGCCGAGTTGTTCTATGTATAGGAGGTGCAGCTTCATCCAGGGCACTTTGCAGGGTTTCATTGTAATGCTTCAGAGCAGAATCAGGACATGAGATGGAGAAGATTGAGGCCAATGAGGACTGCAAGTTCTTCATAAGTTTCTGGGTGTTAATGGCCTGTATGTTTCTATAAGTGTGGAAAGTGGGGGTGACCTGAGCGGGGTGGCAGTTCTTGATAGAGAATGAAAGAAGGTTGTGGTCAGAGAGCGGGAGAGGGGAGTTTGTGAAATCATCCACTGAGCAAAGTCGGGAGAAGACCAAGTCAAGGGAGTTTCCATCTTCATGCGTTGGAGAGTTAGTATGCTGCGAGAGGCCGAAAGAGGAGGTTAGAGATAAAAGGTGAGTAGCAGATGGGGAGAGGGGGAGAAGCAATGGGGATGTTGAAATCACCCATGATAAGGGTGGGAGTGTCACAGGAGAGAAAGTGTAGAAGCCAGGTGGCAAAGTGATCCAGGAACTGATGAGAGGGGCCGGGAGGACAATACACCACCGCCACTCGCATGGAGAAGGGGACGTAGAGTCTGACAGCATGGACCTCAAAGGAAGGGAATACAAGTGAGGGTACTTGGGGGATAACTTGGAAGGTACATTTGGGTGAAAGGAGCAGACCAACGCCTCCACCTGCTCTGTTGTCTGATCTTGGGGTATGAGAAAAGTGTAGTCCACCATATGAAAGAGCAGCAGCGGTGGTGTCTGACTGCTGGATCCAGGTTTCAGTAAGAGCCAGGAGATTAAGAGAGTTAGAAAGGAAAAAGTAATGAATGAAGGAGAGTTTATTACACACAGAGTGAGAATTCCAAAGGGCACAATTGAAAGAGACAGAAAGCATGCAGGGAATATTAATAAGGTTAGAGGGGTTTCTGAGTGTAGCAGTTGGGAGATTTGACTGGCTATAACATGGGGGGCCGGGGTTGGGAGAGATGTCTCCAGCGACTAGGAGAAGGAGGATAGAAAGAGTGAGCAGATGGTTAAGTGATTTGTGAGAGCGTCTCTTGTGTTGGATGGTGGGACTGAATGGATCTGCGCTGTTAAGCAATGTGAACAGAGCATGAGTGCTATACATAGGAGAAGCAAGGACAGAGGGGCCGATATGGATGGAGTGTAGAAAGTTAATGCAAGGGCGGTGAATGTGAGTGAATGCAGCAGCCAGGATATAGATTATACAGATAGATATGGTGAGTATTTGTTCTGTTTCAAGTGAATAGGGAATAGATTTAGATTGTCTTACCTGTCTCCTGCCCTGTCTAACTGCCATGTTATCACTGCCGAATACTTAGAAAAAACTACTTTGAATAAAAGTACACGAATAATAGTGCACGAATGCATCCCCAAACTATGTCTACATTTATAGAAGACTAGCTCTTAGATCTCACTTTTTTTTTTTTTGGGTGTTTCTCCCCCTCTCGTTACAAATCAATCTAACTCTGTTGAGACAGCAGGACACAATAAATGTAGTGATCAGATAAACAAATGTCCAGGTCTACATGGATCATAAACCCCTTTGAAACAGTTATGTGATCTCTCTGCATAAGGACAAGCAGAAGTGAGTTAAATATCTATAAACACAAACAAATGCATTATAACATAACTAACATATATAGATATATGCAGGATTCAATGCCGAAGATAGAATGACTCAGATACCATTCAAGCTGCTTGCTGTCAGGGAATGGAGCAATAGACATGCAGGATATTTCAGTTCAGAGAATGAATGATATGTTTACCATTCAAGCTGCTTGCTGTCAGGGAATGGAGCATAGGCAGCATCAATAGTAAAAAGTTTGTCACACAGGGTTAATAGCAGCGTTAACGGAGTGCGTTACCCACGGCATAACGCGGTCCGTTAACACTGCCATTAACCCTGTGTCAGCGCTGACTGGAGGGGAGTATGGAGCGGGCGCCGGGCACTGACTGGACGGAAGTAGGGAGGGACTAATTCTCGGCCGGACTGTGCCCGTCGCCAATCAGCGACGCGGGATTTCCGTTACAGACAGACAGACGGGAGTACCCCTTAGACAATTATATATAGATAAAAGCGGGCATTACCATTGTGAGACATGTAATGACTGACAGTCTGCTCTGCTGATCTCACTGCACAGCCGCCATATCAGCAGAAAAATCAAAGTTATAGCTCAGAATAAAGCGATACAAAAATAATTATTTTTTCTATAAAATAGTTTTTATTGTGTAAAACCGCCAAAACATAAAACAAGATATAAATGAGGTATCGCTGTAATCGTACTGACCCGAAGAATAAAGCTGTCTTAGGCTGGGTTCACATTGCGTTTTAAAAGTCCGTTAGACAGACTGCGTTACACCGCGTTATGCAGTCCGTTAACGCTGCCATTATGATTATTTCGGGCGCATCGCTAGTGCACACCCATAATGGGCATGCGCTAGCGATGTGCCATCATTGAGTGACGGACGCGGGCTGCAGGGTTTCCGGGTCCGTCACCGCTAGCGCAGATAGAGCACCTGCTAGCTCTATCTGCGCTAACATTATGACAAGTCGGCACTTGCGTTAACAGCAGCCCGTGTTAATGTGTTGAACCTGGCCTTACCAATTTTACTACACGTGGAACGGTATAAAAGCAAAAAGCAATTCCTGAATTGCTGGGTTTTGTTCATTCTGTCCCCCGAAAATTGGAATAGAAAGCGATCAAAAAATGGCATGTGCCCGAAAATGGTACCAATGAAAACAAGCCATAACATGACTGTCAGCCGAAATATGAAAAAATTATAGCTCTCAAAATATATGGTAATGCAAAAACTAGTTTTCAAAATAAAAAACGTCTTTTAGGCCTCTTTCACACGTCAGTGTCTCCAGTACGTGTGGTGACAATTTTCACACGTATCGGAGACACATGCACGTAGACCCATTCAAATAATGGGTCTGTGCACATATGTGTTTTCTCACGGACCGTGTGTCCATGTGCCCCACACGTCGACATGTCCGTTTTTGTGCAGCTGCACGGATCACACGGACCCATACAAGTCAATGGGTCCGTGTAAACACATACTGCTTACGGATGCCGTCCATGTGCTGTCCGTGTGCCGTCCGTGTGCTTTTTTAAAGTTATAGGGTTAATATTGAAACAAATTGTTTCTTTACTAGCCAGGTGTCTAGACCTTGACATATTTGTTACGCCAAAGGACTACTAACACACAAGCCAAAGCCAAGATGTCATTGAGACAAATGTTTTTGACACGCTTTAAATACATAATCACTAATGGATCACACCTTTTGACATCTCTAACCATTTAATTACCACTAGAACGAGAAGAAACAAGGTCCTCAGACACCAATAACTTTCAATATAAAAAGATCTTTATTCAAATACACAAATAATTTTTGTTAAAAAACAATTAAAAGATAGGAGATGCAGGTAGCCCATGCAAGTGATGGAAAAACGCAAACGCTGGACAAAAAATCAAATTATGCGAAAAATAAAGCAATACATATATATACAGTTAGGTCCATATATATTTGGACAGAGACAACATTTTTCTAATTTTGGTTATAGAAATTACCACAATGAATTTTAAACAAAACAATTCAGATGCAGTTGAAGTTCATACTTTCAGCTTTCATTTTTGAATTGTTTTGTTTAAAATTCATTGTGGCAATGTCTGTAACCAAAATTAGAAAAATGTTGCCTCTGTCCAAATATATATGGACCTAACTGTATATGTATAAGGTATGCCATAGATATGAATACCATGAATATTAGAGTTTATGTGCAAAATATAAAGTGTATAGTGCAAAGATAATTGAGTCAATTCATATAATTGCAATTACTCTAAAGGCATAAGATGACACACACTAGGCCAATAGTATTAGAGTAAAAAATAAGGCTACATAGCCAATAGTACCAATGTGCACATCATAACCTAGAAAAAACAAAGTATAAGAATGCCGATAGTAAGAAAAATATACAAAGTTATTGTTAATACCTTACCAAAATATAGGTCCAGCGTGCCCCTTAAATTATAGGGTTAATCCACAGACAAAACTGGCGTGGGCTCCCGCGCAATTTTCTCCGCCAGAGAGGGAAAGCCAGTGACTGAGGGCAGATATTAATAGCCTAAAGCGGGACCATGGTTATTGCGCCGCCCCGGCTAAAAACATCTGCCCCAGCCACCCCAGAAAAGGCGCATCTGTAAGATGCGCCTATTCCGGCACTTAACCTCTCTCTTCCCACTGCCCTGTGGCATTGGCATATGGGGTAATAAGGGGTTAATGTCACCTTGCTATTGTAAGGTGACATTAAGCCTGGTTAATAATGGAGAGGTGTCAATAAGACACCTATCCATTATTAATCCAATAGTAGGAAAGGGTTAAAAATACATACATTAAGAATAAAGTCTTTTATTGAAAGAAAGAAACACACAGGTTTTTAATATCTTTGTTGTATGCTCAATCCAAACCGAAGCCCTCGTTGTTCTGTAAAAAACAAACAAAAACAAAACAATAATATCCCATACCTGTCCGCAGTACAGTCAACTCCCACGCTGTAAATCCATCTCAAGGGGGTTAAATACTGCCGCTCCCGGCTGTAAAAGACTGGGGAATGAATGAAATGCAGGCTACATAAAGATACCAAATGTAAATTTTTGGTGAAGAATCAAAAAGTGGAATACAATTGTGAAGTTGAACGAAATTTATTGGTTATTTTAAATTTTTGTGGAAATTGAAAAACTGAAAATTGGGGCGTGCAATATTATTCGGCCCCTTTACTTTCAGTGCAGCACACTCACTCCATAAGTTCATTGTGGATCTCTGAATGATTCAATGTTGTCCTAAACGCCTAATAATTATAAATATAATCCACCTGTGTCTAATCAAGTCTCCGTATAAATGCACCTGCTCTGTGATAGTCTCAGGGTTCTGTTTGAAACACAGAGAGCATCATGAAGACCAAGGAACACAACAGGCAGGTCCGTGATACTGTTGTGGAGAAGTTTAAAGCCGGATTTGGATACAAAATGATTTACAAAACTTTAAACATCCTAAGGAGCTCTGTACAAGCGATCATATTGAAATGGAAGGAGTATCATACCACTGCAAATCTACTAAGACCCGGCCTATATGGAAGAGTGGCAAGAAGAAAGCCATTTCTCAAAGATATCCATAAAAAGTGTTGTTTAAAGTTTGCAACAAGCCACTTGGGAAACACACCAAACATGTGGAAGAAGGTGCTCTGGTTAGATGAAACCAAAATCGAACTCTTTGGCAACAATGCCAAACGATATGTTTGGCATAAAGGCAACACAGCTCATCACCCTGAGCACACCATCCCCACTGTCAAACATGGTGGCAGCATCATGGTTTGGACCTGCTTTTCTTCAGCAGGGACAGGGAAGATGGTTAAAATTAATGGGAAGATGGATGGAGCCAAATACAGGACCAAAAGACCTGACACTGGGACGGAGATTTGTCTTCCAACAAGACAATGATCCCAAACATAAAGCAAAATCTACAATGGAATGGTTCACAAATAAACGTATCCAGGTGTTAGAATGGCAAAGTCAAAGTCCAGACCTCAATCCAATCGAGAATCTGTGGAAAGAGCTGAAAACTGCTGTTCACAAACTATCTCCATCAAACCTCACTGAGCTTGAACTGTTTGCCAAGGATGAATGGGCAAGAATTTCAGTCTCTCGATGTACAAAACTGATAGAGACATACTCCAAGCGACTTGCAGCTGTAATCGCAGCAAAAGGTGTCACAACAAAGTATTAAGGGGCCAAATAATATTGCACGCCCCACTCTTCAATTTTTGAATTTCCACAAAAATTTAAAATAACCAATAAATTTTGTTCAACTTCACAATTGTGTTCCACTTGTTGATTTTTCACCAAAAATTTACATTTGGTATCTTTGTTTGAAGCATGATATGTGGGAAAAGGTTGAAAAGTTCCAGGGGGCCGAATACTTTCGCAAGGCACTAATATAAATAGATAGATATAGTAGACATTTATTTTATCTATTCTATTCTATCTTGTCAGTGTGATTTTACTGTAGAGCGCACTGAATTACCGGCTTTTCTATAGGACACCGGTGCATATTTCTCGCAAGTCACACTGATGGTCCGTGTGGTGTGCAAGTTTTTCTCGCACCCATCGACTTTAATTAGCGAGTTTCTGCCAATGTACGGTGAAAATCGCAGCATGCTGCGATTTCTCTCGCACGTATAATACGGCCGAGAAAACAACGGATGATAGTAGCTGCCCCATAGATTAACATTGGGCCGAGTGCTATACGATTTTTGTTTTATTTATTTTTTTATTCTCATAGCACTCGTCCGTATTACGGTCTAGTGTGACTCCGGCCTTAGGCTACTTTCACACTAGCGTCGTTTGCAATACGTCGCAATGCGTCGTTCAGGAGAAAAAACGCATCCTGCAAAGTTGTCTGCAGGATGCGTTTTTTCCCCATAGACTTACATTACCGACGCATTGCGACGTATTGCCACACGTCGCAACCGTCGTGCGACGGTTGCGTCGTGTTTTGGCGGACCGCCGGCACAAAAAAGTTACATGTCGAGTCCGCCATTTTCGACTGCGCTTGCGCGGCCGAAACTCCGCCCCCTCCTCCCCGGACCTTGCAATGGGGCAGCGGAAGCGTCGTAAGACTGCTTCCGCTGCCCACGTCGGGCATTTATTTCACAGTATGCGTCGGTACGTCGGCCCGACGCACTGCGACGGGCCCGTACCGACGCTAGTGTGAAAGCAGCCTTAAACGGATAATCATTCAAAGTTTGAAAATGGCTAATTTTTTACATTTTTGTAAATTTTTTTAAATATTTTTTATAAATAAACACAAAACATCTCGACCTAAATTTACCATTATCATAAATTATAATGTGCCATGAAAAACAATCTTAAAATCACTGGGATATGTTGAAGAATTCCAGAGTTATTACCACATAAAGTGACACTGGACAGATTTAAAAAATTTGGACCGGTCACTAAAGGGATAACCCCTACAAATACCATAGATCATTTTGTATTAAAAAGTGGCATAATGGATCAGGTCAGTGTAGTCCGTCAAGTGATTCAAGGAGGCGATTCATTGTCAGGCCGGCGTCACACTAGGCGTATGAAAATACGGTCTGTTTTTTTACGGCCGTAATACGCAGTAATTGTCCCAAAACACTGTTCCGTATTCAATGCGAGGATGCGATTTTTACGCACAAATTTATCCGTGTGTCATCCGTATGGCGATTTTTTTTTTTTTCTCGCAGGCTTGCAAAATGGACATATCATTATATATATATATATATATATATATATATATATATATATATATATATATATATATATATATATATATATATATATATATATATATATATATATATATAATGATATGTCAGTGAGGCACATATATATATTTATATTTAATTCAGCGCTAGATAGCAGAAAAGCCGGTAATTCAATTGCCGGCTTTTCCTATCTCCTTCACATACCCGACAGGATATGAGACATGGTTTACATACAGTAAACCATCTCATATCCCTTCTTTTATTACATAATCCTCTTTACTAATGTAAGAAGTGTGTAAAATTTGGGGGCTCTAGCTATTAAATTAAAGGGTTAAATCCTGGAAAAAATTGGTGTGCCATGGTTATAGGACCCCCCTGGCTAAAAACATCTCCCCCCAGCCACCCCATGAACTCGAGCCTGTGAACTTTTCAGAATATTTTCCCACGCTCGAGTTCATATGAGTTCATCCAGCAGAGGGCGCATCACCGCGACTCGAGGTAACTACAGTTCATTCCCCTGCATTCCATTAATTCACCAAGTTTTACCATCAGGAGCACAGCTGCATTAGCAGAGCTCCTGGGTGTAAAATGATTTACCCCCTTCAGATGGATTTACAGCGTGGGACAAGACTGAGCGACGGAAGGTATGGAATATTGTTGTTTGTTTTTTTGAACTTTATTTCAGGTGACAAGGGTCTTCAGGTGGATTAAGAGTAGAATAAAATATTACAACACCATGTGTCTTTATTTCATTAAAATACTTTTCAATAATGTGTGTGTGTTTTATTAACCATTTCGTACTATTGGATTAATAATGGATAGGTGTCATAATTGACGCCTCTCCATTATTAACCTGGCTTAATGTCACCTTACAATAGCAAGGTGACATTAACCCTTCATTACCCCATATCCCACTGCTACACGGGAGTGGGAAGAGAGAGGCTAAGTGCCAGAATAGGCGCATTTTACAGATGTGCCTCTTCTGGGGTGGCTGGGGGCAGATGATTTTAGCCAGGGGGGTCCTATAACCATGGTCTCTCTCTAGGCTATTAATATCTGCCCTCAGTCACTGGCTTTCCCACTCTGGCAGAGAAAATTGCGCGGGAGCACACGCCAATTTTTTCCAGGATTTACCCCTTTAATTTAATAGCTAGAGACCACAAATTTTACACAGAGACACTTCTTACATTAGTAAAGAGGAATATGTAATAAAAGAAGGGATATGAGATGGTTTACTATATGTAAACCATGTCTCATATCCTGTCTGGTTTGTGAAGGAGATAGCAAAAGCCGGCAATTGAATTACCGGCTTTTCTGCTATCTAGCGCTGAATTATATATATATATATATATATATATATGTATGTGTGTCTCACTGACATATCTATATATATATATAATTGTCTAAGGGGTACTTCTGTCTTTCTGTCGGCAACTGCCGTCACGGAAATCCCGCTTCGCTGATTGGTCGCGCCAGCTGCCTGTCATGGCTGCCGCGACCAATCAGCGACGGGCACAGTCCGATTAGTCCCTCCCTACTCCCCTGCAGTCAGTGCCCGGCGCCCGCTCCATACTCCCCGCAGTCACGGCTCACACAGGGTTAATGCCAGCGGTAACGGACCGCGTTATGCCGCGGGTAACTCACTCCGTTACCGCCGCTATTAACCCTGTGTGACCAAGTTTTTTACTATTGATGCTGCCTATGCGGCCTCAATAGTAAAAACATCTAATGTTAACAAAAATAAAAAATCATTATATACTCACCTTCTGCCGCCTTTCCCGCTCCTCGCGACGTTCCGGTGCCAAGGATGGTATGCCAGAAGGACCTTCCATGACGTAACGGTCATGTGACCGTGACGTCATCACAGGCCCTGCGCCAGAAGGACCTGCGTGACGTCACGGTCATGTGACCGCGACGTCATCGCAGGCCCCGCGCACCTGCGCGAGAAGGACCTGCCGTGACGTCACGGTCATGTGACCGCGACATCATCACACCCTGGGACCGGAAGCTGCCGCCTGCACTGAACACAGGCGACAGAACTACAAGGGGCTCCTCGGAAGGTGAGTATATGTTTATTTTTTAGGCTGTGACATACATGGCTGGGCAATATACTACGTAGCTGGGCAATATACTACGTGGCTCTGTGCTGTATACTACGTGGCTGGGCAATATACTACGTGGCTCTGCTGTATACTACGTGGCTGGGCAATATACTGCGTGGCTCTGTACTGTATACTACGTCGCTGTGCAATGTACTACGTGGCTCTGTGCTGTATACTACGTAGCTGGGCAATATACTACGTAACTGGGCAATATACTACGTAACTGGGCAATATACTACGTAACTGGGCAATATACTACGTAACTGGGCAATATACTACGTAACTGGGCAATATACTACGTAACTGGGCAATATACTACGTAACTGGGCAATATACTACGTAAATGGGCAATATACTACGTAACTGGGCAATATACTACGTAACTGGGCAATATACTACTTAACTGGGCAATATACTACGTGGGCTGGGCAATATACTATGTCACTGGGTAATATACTATGTCACTGGGCAATATACTATGTCACTGGGCAATATACTATGTCACTGGGCAATATACTATGTCACTGGGCAATATACTACGTAACTGGGCAATATACTACATGGGCTGTGCAATATACTACGTGGACATGCATATCCTAGAATACCCGATGCGTTAGAATCGGGCCACCATCTAGTATATACATATATATGTGTGTATGTATATACACTCACCGGCCACTTTATTAGGTACACCTGTCCAACTTCTTTTTAACACTTAATTTCTAATCAGCCAATCACATGGCGGCAACTCAGTGCATTTAGGCATGTAGACATGGTCAAGACAATCTCCTGCAGTTCAAACCGAGCATCAGTATGGGGAAGAAAGGTGATTTGAGTGCCTTTGAACGTGGCATGGTTGTTGGTGCCAGAAGGGCTGGTCTGAGTATTTCAGAAACTGCTGATCTACTGGGATTTTCACGCACAACCATCTCTAGGGTTTACAGAGAATGGTCCGAAAAAGAAAAAAAATCCAGTGAGCGGCAGTTCTGTGGGCGGAAATGCCTTGTTGATGCCAGAGGTCAGAGGAGAATGGGCAGACTGGTTCGAGCTGATAGAAAGGCAACAGTGACTCAAATCGCCACCCGTTACAACCAAGGTAGGCCTAAGAGCATCTCTGAACGCACAGTGCGTCGAACTTTGAGGCAGATGGGCTACAGCAGCAGAAGACCACACCGGGTACCACTCCTTTCAGCTAAGAACAGGAAACTGAGGCTACAATTTGTACAAGCTCATCGAAATTGGACAGTAGAAGATTGGAAAAACGTTGCTTGGTCTGATGAGTCTCGATTTCTGCTGCGACATTCGGATGGTAGGGTCAGAATTTGGCGTAAACAACATGAAAGCATGGATCCATCCTGCCTTGTATGGAGCATCTTTGGGATGTGCAGCCGACAAATCTGCGGCAACTGTGTGATGCCATCATGTCAATATGGACCAAAATCTCTGAGGAATGCTTCCAGCACCTTGTTGAATCTATGCCACGAAGAATTGAGGCAGTTCTGAAGGCAAAAGGGGGTCCAACCCGTTACTAGCATGGTGTACCTAATAAAGTGGCCGGTGAGTGTATATGTATATGTATATATGTGTATATATGTATATATATATATATATATATATATATATATATATATATATATATATATATATATATATATATATATATATATATATATATATTCCATGTGTACACATTTATTCTGCCTACTCTATTCTGAGAGTGTGATTTTACTGTACTCTGCACTGAATTGCCGGCTTTTCTATAGAACACCGGTGCGTATTTCTCGCAAGTCACACACATGGTCTGTGTGTAATCCGTAATTTTCTCGCCCCCATAGACTTTCATTGGCGGATTTTTTGCACAATACGCTGACAAACGCAGTATGCTGCAATTTTCTACGCCCGTAACATACCGTATATTACGGATGAGTAATATACGGCAGATAGGAGCTGCCCCATAGAGAATCATTGGGCCGTGTCCAATGTGTATTTTCTGGACGTATTTTCTGCGCTCATACGTCCGTAAAACTCGCTAGTGTGACGCCGGCCTCACAGGCAGGAGCACAGCTGCATTAGCAGAGCTCCTGGGTGTAAAATGATTTAACCCCTTCAGATGGATTCACAGCGTGGGACAAGACTGAACGACGGAAGGTATGGAATATTGTTGTTTGGTTTTTTGAACTTTATTTCAGGTGACAAGGGTCTTCAGGTGGATTAAGAGTAGAATAAAATATTACAACACCATGTGTCTTTATTTCATTAAAATACTTTTCAATAATGTGTGTGTGTTTTATTAACCATTTCGTACTATTGGATTAATAATGGATAGGTGTCATAATTGACGCCTCTCCATTATTAACCTGGCTTAATGTCACCTTACAATAGCAAGGTGACATTAACCCTTCATTACCCCATATCCCACTGCTACACGGGAGTGGGAAGAGAGAGGCTAAGTGCCAGAATAGGCGCATTTTACAGATGTGCCTCTTCTGGGGTGGCTGGGGGCAGATGTTTTTAGCCAGGGGGGTCCTATAACCATGGTCCCTCTCTAGGCTATTAATATCTGCCCTCAGTCACTGGCTTTACCACTCTGGCGGAGAAAGTTGCGCGGGAGCCCACACCAATTTTTTCCGGGATTTAACCCTTTAACCCCTTCCCGACCTGTGACTCCACGTAGGCGTCATGAAAGTCGGTGCCAATCCGACCTGTGACGCCTATGTGGCGTTACGGAGGGATCGCGTCCCTGCAGATCAGGTGAAAGGGTTATTTCCAATTTCACCCGATCTGCAGGGACAGGGGGAGTGGTACTTCAGCCCAGGGGGGGTGGCTTCACCCCCTCGTGGCTACGATCGCTCTGATTGGCTGTTGAAAGTGAAACAGCCAATCAGAGCGATTTGTAATATTTCACCTATGAAAATGGTGAAATATTACAATCCAGCCATGGCCGATGCTGCAATATCATCGGCCATGGTTGGAAACCCTGATCTGCCCCCCCACTGCCACCGATCGCCTCCCCAGTCCTCCGTCCTGTGCTCCGCTCCCCTCCGTCCGCCTGTCCGCTCCCCGTCCTCCTGTCCGCTCCCCCCGTGCTCCGCTCCCCCCCTCATACTTACCGAGCCTCCCGGTGTCCGTCCGTCTGCTCCATGGGTGCCGCCATCTTCCAAAATGGCGGGCGCATGCACAGTGCGCCCGCCGAATCTGCCGGCAGACTCGTTCTAGGTACATTTTGATCACTGATAAAACCTATCACAGTGATCAAAATAAAAAAAATAGTAAATGAACCCCCCTTTATCACCCCCATAAGTAGGGACAATAATAAAAATAAAGAAAATATATTTACTTTTATTTTTACACTAGGGTTAGGGTTAGAAATTAGGGTTAGAATTAGGGTATGTGCACACGCTGCGGAACCGCAGCGTTTCCGCAGCTGCGGGTCCGCAGCGGTTTTGCACTGCAGATTTATCAATTCCGCTGCGGAAAATTCCGCAATGGAATCCGCAGCGTGGGCACATACCCTAAGGCTATGTGCTCATGGTGTGGATTTGGCTGCGGATCCGATGCGGACTGGCCGCTGCGGATTCGTAGCAGTTTTCCATCAGGTTTACAGTACCATGTAAACCTATGGAAAACCAAATCCGCTGTGCCCATGGTGCGGAAAATACCGTGCGGAAACGCTGCATTGTATTTTCCGCAGCATGTCAATTCTTTGTGCGGATTCCGCAGCGTTTTACACCTGTTCCTCAACAGGAATCCGCAGGTGAAATCCGCACAAAAAACGCTGGAAATCCGCAGTAAATCCGCAGGTAAAATGCACTGTGGAAAAATCTCACACTAATCCGCAACGTGGGCACATAGCCTTAGGGCTAGGGTTGGAATTAGAGTTAGGGTTGGAATTAGGGCTAGGATTGGAAATAGTGTTAAGATTAGGCTTGTGGTTAGGGTTAGGGGTGTGTTGGGGTTAGGGTTGTGGTTGGGGTTGGGATTAGGGTTAGGATTAGGGTTGGGATTAGGGTTAGGGTTGTGGTTAGGGGTGTGTTGGGGTTAGGGTTGTGATTAGGGTTATGGCTAGAGTTTGGATTAGGGTTAGGGGTGTGTTGGGGTTAGTGTTGGAGTTAGAATTGAGGGGTTTCCACTGTTTAGGCACATCATGGGTCTCCAAACGCAACATGGCGCCACCATTGATTCCAGCCAATCTTGCATTCAAAAAGTCAAATGGTGCTCCCTCCCTTCCGAGCCCTGACGTGCGCCCAAACAGTGGTTTACCCCCACATATGGGGTACCAGCATACTCAGGACAAACTGGGCAACAACTATTGGGGTCCACTTCTCCTGTTACCCTTGTGAAAATAAAAAATTACTTACTAAAACATAATTTTTGAGGAAATAATTATTTTTTATTTTCACGGCTCTGCATTGTAAACTTCTGTGAAGCACTTGGGGGTTCAAAGTGCTCACCACACATCTGGATAAGTTCCTTGGGGGGTCTAGTTTCCAAAATGGGGTCACTTGTGGGGGGTTTCTACTGTTTAGGCACATCAGGGGCTCTGCAAATGCAACGTGACGCCTGCAGACCATTCCATCAAAGTTTGCATTTCAAAACGTTACTACTTCCCTTCTGCGCCCCGACGTGTGCCCAAACAGTGGTTTACCCCCACATGTGGGGTACCAGCATACTCAGGACAAGCTGGGCAGCAACTATTGGGGTCTAATTTCTCCTGTTACACTTGTGAAAATAAAAAATTGCTTGCTGAAACATAATTGTTGAGGAAAGAAAAATGACTTTTTATTTTCACGGCTCTGCGTTATAAACTTCTGTGAAGCACTTGGGGGTTCAAAGTGCTCACCACACATCTAGATTAGTTCCATGGGAGGTCTAGTTTCCAAAATGGGGTCACATGTGGGGGAGCTCCAATGTTTAGGCACACAGGGGCTCTCCAAACACGACATGGTGTCCGCTAAAGATTGGAGCTAATTTTTCATTCAAAAGTCAAATGGCGCTCCTTCCCTTCTGAGCCTTGCCTTGTGCACAAACAGTGGTTTGTGACCACATATGAGGTATCAGTGTACTCAAGAGAAATTGCCCAACACATTTTAGGATCCATTTTATCCTGTTGCCCATGTCAAAATGAAAAAAATGAGGCTAAAAGAATTTTTTTGTGAAAAAAAAAAAAGTACTTTTTCATTTTTACGGATCAATTTGTGAATCACCTGGGGGTTCAAAGTGCTCACTATGCATCTAGATAAGCTCCTTGGGGGCTCTAGTTTCCAAATTGGGGTCACTTGTGGGGGAGCTCCAATGTTTAGGCACACAGGGGCTCTCCAAACGCGACATGGTGTCCACTAACGATTGGAGCTAATTTTTCATTCAAAAAGTCAAATGGCGCTCCTTCCCTTCCAAGCCTTGCCATGTGCCCAAACAGTGGTTTACCCCCACATGTGAGGTATCAGTGTACTCAGGAGAAATTGCCCAATAAATTTTAGGATCCATTTTATCATGTTGCCCATGTGGAAATGAACAAATTGAGGCTAAAAGAAATTTTTTGTGAAAAAAAGTACTTTTTCATTATTACGGATCAATTTGTGAAGCACCTGGGGGTTCAAAGTGCTCACTATGCATCTAGATAAGCTCCTTGGGGGGTCTAGTTTCCAAAATGGGGTCACTTGTGGGGGAGCTCCAATGTTTAGGCACACAGGGGATCTCCAAACGCGACATGGTGTCCGCTAAAGATTGGAGCCAATTTTTCATTGAAAAAGTCAAATGGCGCTCCTTCCCTTCCGAGCCCTGTTGTGCACCCAAACAGTGGTTCCCCCCCCCCCATATGGGGTATCGGCGTACTCAGGACAAATTGTACAATAACTTTTGGGTTTGGGTTCCAGTTTCTCTTTTTACCCTTGGGAAAATAAAAAAATTGTTGCTAAAAGATCATTTTTGTGACTAAAAAGTTAAATGTTCATTTTTTCCTTCCATGTTGCTTCTGCTGCTGTAAAGCACCTGAAGGGTTAATAAACTTTTTGAATGTGGTTTTGAGCACCTTGAGGGGTGCAGTTTTTAGAATGGTGTCACTTTTGGGTATTTTCAGCCATATAGACCCTTCAAACTGACTTCAAATGTGAGGTGGTCCCTAAAAAAAAAATGGTTTTGTAAATTTCGTTGTAAAAATGAGAAATCGCTGGTCAAATTTTAACCCTTATAACTTCCTAGCAAAAAAAAAATTTTGTTTCCAAATTTGTGCTGATGTAAAGTAGACATGTGGGTAATGTTATTTATTAACTATTTTGTGTCACACAACTCTCTTGTTTAACAGAATAAAAATTCAAAATTTGAAAATAGCGAAATATTCAAATTTTTCGCTAAATTTCCATTTTTTTCACAAATAAATGCAAAAATTATCGACTTAAATTTACCACTAACATGAAGCCCAATATGTCACGAAAAAACAGTCTCAGAACCGCTAGGATCCGTTGAAGCGTTCCTGAGTTATTACCTCATAAAGGGACACTGGTCAGAATTGCAAAAAACGGCCAGGTCATTAAGGTCAAAATAGGCTGGGTCATGAAGGGGTTAATTTAATAGCTAGACCCCCTAAATTTTACACAGAGACACTTGTTACATTAGTAAAGAGGAATATGTAATAAAAGAAGGGATATGAGATGGTTTACTGTATGTAAACCATGTCTCATATCCTGTTGGGTATGTGAAGGAGATTGGAAAAGCCGGCAATTGAATTACCGGCTTTTCTGCTATCTAGCGCTGAATTAAATATAAATATATGTATCTATATCTATATCTGTCTATATCTATCTTTCTATATATATATTGGTGCCCTCCAATTTCCTCCCAGGCAGTATTGCAAGTAAAGGTGATGAAAAGATCTGGACGGCCATACTTTCTCACATAAGCCATTGCATCCTGTGTGTATTCATGCATGTGTCATGGGCTTCCAGTGACAGTTGATGGAAGAATAACCATTTTCCCTAACTTTTTTGGATCAGCATCATTTGCAACAGCATCTCTAAGGTGAATATATTCCTCTGCCCTGAGCTTCTTTTGGTTTAGTCGGATATATAAAAGACGTTCACTCTCAATCTTAGCATACATGTCAACAATAAATTGGTGGAAGAGGTGTTTGCATTTCAAGATGTGATTTTCCTCTGCAAATCTTGTCATGATCCTATATGCATAGAAGTCCATGGCAGACGCTTTTTTCCTGAAGGGTTGCCTGTTGTAGGATCTGTCTGAGGTATTCCAAAGTGATAGCCGTCCCTGCCAAAAGATGATTGGATATTGCAGTGCATCATAGGACCTGTGAGTTTCTGCTACTCGTTGCAAACTATTGTTCCTTTTCTGAAGCACAATGTCACGGCTTTGAAAATCATTACCTACAATCAAGATGGCTACCTCATCAAATGTGGGAGCATTGAAACGTCGCTGATGCTCACCTTGTGGTGTTTTGTCAGCTCGAATGACAACCTTGTAATCGTCATTTGGCATGCATTCAAGTGCAGTCTTGAAAAGTTGAACATATGGATTGTTGGAGTGAAGGAACTGCTGCAAAATAGTGACAATATCAAGGCGAGTGTTAGGAATTAAAGAGCATCTCCGCTGAGCCTATGCTTCTGCATTTCCCATGAAGAAGAGTTGAAGAAATTGTCTCCTTGTAATGGAAGCAGTGAGCCAATTGAGTGGTAAACCTGTCCTTGAACTTTAAATGTCGGCATAAATCCTGTTGCAAACATTTCTTTTGTTGCACCAAATGATGTCATTTGGAAGCAGGAGTTGTACTTCCTGATGTTGTCCAAGAAATGCTTTGATATTGTACTCGTACCTGTCATCAGAGACTTTAGGGGATCTGGTGGTGACACGAGAGGTGGAAGTATTATCTTGCCATTTGCACAGCATAAACCTGGCGGTTCATCTTTCCATTTTAGGGCACTGCAGTACATGCAGACCACATCCATTTTTCCTATCTGAACTTTAGGATTATCCTGATAGTTTATGTCTGACTAGTAACAAAAGGCAGCATATTTCAAATCTCCAACCATTTCCTGTGCCCTGGTGGAAGAAATAGAAATTCTCTTAGCGGCAAGTCGGCCTTCTCTCTGCTGAGATGACTCATTGGCTCTTGAGGAAGCAGTTCGTGTTCTCTTGTCTGCAAGCCTCGCTTCCCTCTCCTCAGAAAGTTCATTGGCTCTTGAGGAAGCAGTTCGTGTTTTCATGTCTGCAAGCCTCGCTTCCCTCTCCTCAGAAAATTCATTGGCTCTTGAGAAAGCAGTTCTTGTTCTCTTGTCTGCAAGCCTCGCTTCCCTCTCCTCAGAAAGTTCATTGGCTCTTGAGAAAGCAGCTGCTGTTCTCATGTGTGTCAGCCTTGTTTCTCGGTCTTCACATTTTTCATTGGCCCGTAATGCAGCTTTTCTTTTCGCATCAGCTGACATTCGTGCCATGGAATTCCTTTTCTTATGAGGCATTATTGTGGTAAAAATAGTCTGTAACTGGCAGTTTCTATATCCTCTCACATAGAGGTAATGTGACTGACATCAGCCTTTCCACCAACTCACCCTAACAACATGCTATTACCTCACACAAGCTTTGTTATACTGAGAATGTCCTGTGTTATGACCCCAATGGCGAGGGTCTCAGAGGTACGTGGAAGTCTGCAGAATACAAAAATCCAGCTCATAGGGCAGTGGTAACTGGGTTGATCATATATCTACTCCTAACGCCAACACTAGAAGTAGCCGGGGATCATTCCTACGTTGATTCTAGATGACACGCTCCAGCCGGAGAATCTAGCTACCCCTAGTAGAGGAAAACAAAAGACCTTTCTTGCCTCCAGAGAAGGGGACCCCAAAGCTGGATAGAAGCCCCCCACAAATAATAACGGTGAGGTAAGAGGAAATGACAAACACAGAAATGAACCAGGTTTAGCACAGAGAGGCCCGCTTACTGATAGCAGAATAAAGAAAGGTAACTTATATGGTCAACAAAAACCCTATCAAAATCCACACTGGAAATTCAAGAACCCCCGAACCGTCTAACGGTCCGGGGGGAGAACACCAGCCCCCTAGAGCTTCCAGCAAAGGTCAGGATATAGATTTGGAACAAGCTGGACAAAAATACAAAACCAAAACAAATAGCAAAAAGCAAAAGGCAGACTTAGCTGATATAACTGGAACCAGGATCAGTAGACAAGAGCACAGCAGACTAGCTCTGATAACTACGTTGCCAGGCATTGAACTGAAGGTCTAGGGAGCTTATATAGCAACACCCCTAACTAACGACCCAGGTGCGGATAAAAGGAATGACAGAAAAACCAGAGTCAAAAAACTAGTAACCACTAGAGGGAGCAAAAAGCAAATTCACAACAGTCCTGCCTATATTAACCAATCAGAGCTCAGATTAACTGTAGCAAAGTAGAAGCTGAGCTGTGATTGGTTGCTATTGGCAGACTGATAAATCCCCAGCCAACAGGAAGCCCTCCCCCCTGGCAGTATATATTAGCTCACACACACACATAATAGACAGGTCATGTGACTGACAGCTGCCGTATTTCCTATATGGTACAGTTGTTGCTCTTGTAGTTTGTCCGCTTATTAATCAGATTTTTATTTTTGAAGGATAATACAAGACTTGTGTGTGTGTTTTAGGGCGAGTTTCATGTGTCAAGTTGTGTGTGTTGAGTTGCGTGTGGCGACATGCATGTAGCGACTTTTGTGAGATGAGTTTTGTGTGGCGACATGCGTGTAGCAACTTTTTGTGTGTCGAGTTGCATGTGACAGGTTAGTGTGTTTTGCGCGTCGAGTTTTATGTGTGGTGCATTTTGAGTATGTGCAAGTTTTGTGTGAGGCAACTTTTGTGCATGTGGCAATTTTTCCACGTGTGCAAGTTTTGCGTGTGGCGAGTTTTCCATTAGGTGAGTTTTGCACGTGTGGCGAGTTTTACTGGAGCCTAGTTTTGCATGTGGCGAATTTTGCGCGTGGCGAGTTTTCCATGAGGTGAGTTTTGCATGTGGAGAGTTTTGCGCGTGGCGAGTTTTGAGCGGCAACTTTTGTGTTTCGACTTTTGTGGCGAGGTTGGTGCATGTGTGGTGAAATGTGTGCTGAGGGTGGTATATGTGTTCAAGCACGTGGTAGTGTGTGGCGCATTTTGTGTGTGTGTTCATATCCCCGTGTGTGGTGAGTATCCCATGTCGGGGCCCCACCTTAGCAACTGTACGGTATATACTCTTTGGCGCCATCGCTCTCATTCTTTAAGTCCCCCTTGTTCACATCTGGCAGCTGTCAATTTGCCTCCAACACTTTTCCTTTCACATTTTCCCCATTATGTATATAGGGGCAAAATTGTTTCGTGAATTGGAACGCGCGGGGTTAAAATTTCGCCTCACAACATAGCCTATGACGCTCTCGGGGTCCAGACGTGTGACTGTGCAAAATTTTGTGGCTGTAGCTGCGACGGTGCAGGTGCCAATCCCGGACATACACACACACACATACACACACACATTCAGCTTTATATATTTTATACACGCATGGTCCGTGTGTAATCCGTAATTTTCTCGCCCCCATAGACTTTCATTGGCGGATTTTTTGCGCAATACGCTGACAAACGCAGCATGCTGCGATTTTCTACGCCCGTAACATACCGTATATTACGGATGCGTAATATACGGCAGATAGGAGCTGCCCCATAGAGAATCATTGGGCCGTGTGCAATGCGTATTTTCTGGACGTGTTTTCTGTGCTCATACGTCCGTAAAACGCACTAGTGTGACGCCAGCCTCACATGTAATACATGTGCAAAAATTCATTTTTTTTCTTTTTTTTTTTTTTGTCATTTAACGCTATCTTTTTAAAGTACCCTTGTCAAACACGGCTGTAAAGTTTATAATTCAGGGTGGATAAAAATCAATGTTTTTTTAAAAAAATCAAAAAAATCGGATTTTTTTGATTTAAATCGGATTTTTTTTATTTAAATCGGATTTTTTTCAATAAACTGCTTTTTGAGGAAAATATTTTACCATCCAAAGGTTCTTCCATCATGAGATAAAGCTGAGTTGTTTAACTCAGTAGAATAAAGGCTGTATATGTGTAACATTCACAATGCCATGCTCTTCCAGAGGTTTCTGTAGGATGCTGACTATCCAACAAGTTTGGGCATGTCAACTGAATGGAAAAAGAAACTAAACCAAAAGTGAAACCAAGCTAGAAGTGTGGAATTAAAGGGGCAGTATGAACAAAATGTGGAGGCTATTAATAGTTTATACAATTAAGACATGCTGCTTTTAAACACCTACCTATTGCCATATAGTAAAACAAAAAAGATTTTTACTTACTTTGGGGTCCCCCCCTCACCCTGGCGTTAGATCGTTGCCCCTAGTTTCGTCCGTGTAACTATGGGCGCACATGCGCACTGCTCTCACTTCTCATTTTAATCGTGATTTATATTAAAAAAAACCTTTTGATTTAAATCAGTGATTTAAATCATGATTAAAATCATGATTTAAATCGATCCGATTTAAATAGAAAAAAATCTTTTGATTTAAATCGTGATTTAAATCGGCGTGATTTAAATCAATCCACCCTGTTATAATTTACTCCACAAATACAAATAAATGGTATATTGCAATATAAAGGTACTAAAACCACTGATAAGTGTACATCTCTTACAGTGCGGCGCCGCAGCTGAAAGAGGAGCAAAGTTACATGCATCCTAATGGGAGCAATTTACTGAAGTGGATTTTCATTAAGGGGCCAATTCATGAGGACATACGTTTTACTTTTTTTTTCCCTCACACAACCAATATAATTTTATTGACCTAATTATACTTTGAAAAAAGGTTGGAAAAGCACATTTGAAGAGATAAGAAAACAAGTTAACCCCTTCATAACCTTGGGTTTTTCTGGTTTTGAGTTTTTCTTGCTCCCCTTCTTCCAAGAGCCATAACTTTTTTATTTTTCATTAAATCTTTCCATCATTATGGCCATGTGAGAGCTTGTGTTTTTTGCGAGAAGCTGTACTTTTGAACAACACCATTGGTTTTGCCTTATAGTGTACTGGAAAACGGGGAAAAAAAATTGAAATTTCGGTTAAATTGCAAAGAAAGTTCAATTCCACTACGTGGGTGTGGTGTGTTTTTTTTTTTTTTCTTTTTCCTTAACTTTACATTTGCTTCAATAGCCTCCATGGGAGACCGGAAGCTGTGATCATCAGATCACCTGTGCTACGCAGAGCAGGGCTTCAGGCCTGCTCTGTGGAGCAGAAATGCTCACTTGCTATAAGCGCCGACTGCTGGGCAGCACTTATGGCTATCTGGCAATGACAACCACAGGGGTCTCCTGCAGACCCCGGGTTGTCATGCCAACCCATCGGCATCCTGCAGTCTTGTGACATGGGCGGCGATGAGCAGGATTAGTGACGTGCTTCCGGCGCGAGCATGTTAAATGCTGCTGTCAGAGATTGACAGTGGCATTTAACATGTTAACAGCTGTGGGAGGATTGCAATTTCCACCTGCAGCTGTTAGGGCCACATGTCAGCTAATGAAATCAGCTGACATGTGCTGGAAAAGCTGCCTTTGATCCAGCGTTGTCCATCTTTTTAGGCGTGAATAAAAGCACGGTCGGCCAGTTTTGTGCACCTCTGAAAAGAAAGACATCACTGAATAGAAGCCAAACGGAGTCCAGAGTAACTCTTTGCTGCCTCATAGTGAATGGCTCACTCGGGGAAGGGGGGGGTAGGGTGTCTCAGCTGAATTGCATCACTCAGAGACTTAGCTGGAAAATCCAATGTAGATGCTCATCGTAGAGCGCCGGATAAATGTGTTTCCAAATGTTATGTAATGTATTCCCTACAAAAGCTTCAAATCAATCTGCAAAAAAATGCAAATCCCCGCTCAGGTCTGTCATCTGTTAATGGAAATATTGGGGGCTTCCACGTAACTGGTCCAACAAAGGCTCTGAAAAAGCAAAATGGCTCCTCGACCCCCTAAAGAAATCCAACAAAATTCTACACCCCCAAATCCAAATGCCCGCCCTCCTTGGCATTGATATTGAACTCTGGATACTCCTGCACCACCCTCTCCAGTCTTTCAGTGTGGCAGACTTGCATTCGGTTCTGCTGGTGCACAGGCTAGTCTAAATAATGTGTGAAACAACTCGCAGAAATTGCTTATGCCACTTACGCTGCTGCTAATGCTTTTGCGATAGTGCCTTGATGTTCCTGGGGTTTGACGTCTAGAAATGGGAAGCACACTGTGTGGCTCACTGCTGTCTTGGGGAAAACCCACTCTTAAGATTGTCTACAAGCGTGTATTGATACTACAGCATGCGCATGTCCCTTTCAAGGGGGAAGCATCTGGCTAAATTTGCTATTGTACTGTGGATCTAACAGATGGCAATCCAGTAGTCAACACTATTTCTAACTAAGAATATGGGCATCATGTTAAAAATAGTGCAGCAAGATGGCGCTCAAGTGTCGGGCTCTTCCATGAGGTCCAAGTCTATGGTGTGTTAGTGGCAGGGTAACACTCAAGTTTGCTTCCTCTGTCACCTCCTGCCGACCACGGACAACAAAGAGGGGATCATTATCCTCTTTATCTCCTGACTGTTGTTCGTCTATTACCTCTTTCTCCTTGTCCTCCTACATTTGTTCCTTGGCTCCTGCATCTTCACTAACAGTTTGTCTGGTACCATGAGCCCCTCTCGATCACTGTAATTCACCCTCCCATGGCACCCACCTGTGTGACCACAGTCCTGAAATTTGAGAAATTGTAATCCCTTCTGCATCCTCCTCTGCTTCCACCTCCTGGGATCATCACCTCCTCATGCAGACTTTTTAAAGTGTGCTCCAGCATGTAGATGACCAGAATAGTGTTGCTGATGACTGCATTGTCCACGCTAACCATCTTAGTAGTAATTTCAAAACTGTGCAGAAGGGTGCAGAGGTCATTCATCTGTGCCCACTCCACAAGTGTGATTTGCACCATATCCATACTGCGTTGACCCAGGCTATGCAAAAGGCATACTGCTCCAGGGCTCGTCACTGCAACATGTGCAGAGTGGAATTCCACTATGTCGGAACATCGCAAATCAAACGGTTAACCAATATGCCGAAAGACTTTAGCGATGCAAGTCGATGACCTGGAGTGGTGTAGAAATTGTTGTACCCCCAGGTTGAGGACGTGAGCCATTCAAGGCACGTGTGTGAGGTTCCCCAGCATAGGACCACCACCAGTTTTGCACAGTTATCGCACACGGCCTTCCCTTGCAGCCATTGCTCTAACTCTGCCTGGATGGCTGTCCAAAACTCTTGAGCTGTGTGACTGCGATGTCCACAGTATATTAATTTGAACACTGCCTGATTGCGGAGGTTCGGGGGATTCTCACTGCACTGTTGGAACACATCTGATTAAGGGAGAGGATGAGGGCACAGGTGGAGGCCATATAAGAGGTGGAAGAGCCAGAAGCATTGGAGGAAGTATTAGATACAGAGGTTTGTCCCGCAAGCCTTGGGGATTCAAAGACTTGCGAAACAGCCCCTTGACCGCCTTCCCCCACAGCCACCTGAGTCACCCACTGCCCAGGCAGCGAGATGTAGCGCCCCTGTCCATTTTCTTGTCCAGTTGGCAGACAGATTTTTTTCAGGGAACGAGTGATGTCTGCGACATGCTGGTGTAGCACAAGCACAGATTTCTAAGAGAACTAATGGCAACTGGGAAATGGTACTGGGGACTGTCGGCCATCAACTTTCTGAAACTGTCTGTATCCACTAGACGGAAAGGCAGCTTTTCCTTGGCCAACAGATTGGAGATGGTGGAGTTCAAGCTCTTAGCTTTGGCATGTGTAGGAGGAAATATTCTTTTACATGACCATAACTGCGGGATTGAGGGCTGGCTGCTGTGCTGAGAGAGGGTGGAGTATGGAGACAGGACAAAATGCTGGACTGTGAGTGAGATGCAGGTGGAGATGTTATGGTGGATTAAGAAAGATGGGTTGTGCTAGTGACCCAAACAGCAGTCATGTTCACTTCCTTAACAGCTGCCTGGCTCTCACTCTCCATGACTGTAGGGGGGTAAACAAATGAAGTTTTTGCAGCCGGAGACTGTGTGGGAAGACTTGGCATGGTGACTGAAAGCAGCAGATGTTGTTGATGGGACAGCCGATGGTTGGCGAGGACCTCTAGTCCGCATTTTAGCACAGGGAGTTCCCCAGACTAAGGCTACTTTCACACTAGCGTCGTTTGGAATACGTCGCAATGCTTCGTTTAGGAGAAAAAACGCATCCTGCAAAGTTGTGTGCAGGATGCGTTTTTTCCCCATAGACTTACATTAGCGACGCATTGCGACGTATGGCCACACGTCGCATCCGTCGTGCGACGGATGCGTCGTGTTTTGGCGGACCGTCGGCACCAAAATAGTTACATGTAACTTTTTTTGTGCGTCGTGTCCGCCATTTCTGACCGTGCATGTGCGGCCGGAACTCCGCCCCCTCCTCCCCGGACATTACAATGGGGCAGCGGATGCGTTGAAAAACTGCATCCGCTGCCCCATTGTGCAATGTAACACACTGTCCGTCGGTACGTCGGGCCGATGGTTTGCGACGGCCCGTACCGACGGACTAGTGTGAAAGTAGCCTAAGGCATGTTGATCACGCATGTGCCGGTTCATGTATGTAATTGTCAAATTAGTAAAATTTTTGCCTCTACTAGAGTTTTGCAAAAAAAAATAAAAAATTGGCAGATAACATGAGTTGGGTCATCCTTTGCGGTCTCAGAAAAGGTCCATGCTAGGCAATTTTGACGCCCCTGCCAACTGCACACTCTCGACTGGTGTTGGCCACAGCCAGAGTTGTGGCTGAGGATTCATTGTCATCATCTCAGTTCTCACACTCCTCCTCTTCCTGCCCTGACACCACAGTACAGTCCGTGTGCTCCTCTGGTATCTGAGTCTCATCAGGATCACCTCCACCCCCGATGGTTAACGTCTGGCGCTGAGGGTCTGGATTCTGCTTGGACCATGCTTTCATCTGGCCCCGTATCCAACATGAAAAAAATATGGGCATCATTGCAGATGTTTTTTTCCTCTGGGTTCTGTGAATCTTCGAAGCAGACCTCTGATGCCCAAGGAATAGAATGTGTGAATAGCTCTGCAGAATGGCCCATCTGTGGTTCCCCACAGTCAGTTGAGCGTTTGGAAATTTGGGGGGAAACAAGTGTGATTGGGGTGCCGCCTCCGAGGATTGTACTGTGTGTAATGTTAAGGTGGAGGAAGAGGAGGAGAGGCCACTTGATGCAACGCTTGCCACCCGCTGGAGCTCTTTCTGGCCCTTGTCTACAAGGCGTACCGCTGTATGGCTGCCAAAGCAAGGGAGTGGAGTAGCCTGTCCAGTAACAGATGTTGTCAGTAACCTTTGGTTAGGACGAGACGGTGTTTGTTCAGTTGAGCTTTCTTTAACAATAACACCTAACCCACGTACACGTCGAACACCAAGCCTATTCCCCCTTCCACCATGATCTCGCTTTTTCCCACTCATGTTGTAAGTAGCCTTCCCCTCTTGTAACCCACTGTTTCACAACCTTAGGCCCACACCTGTCAGTAAATAATAATCACTATTTTCTTAGTGTGACTGAACAACACTGTTATATCTAACGATTTTATAAGTGGAAATCGGGCCTTCTGATTTCTCACTGAAACACAGTTTTAGTACAAACGATTTGAATTAGCAAAAGGGGTCTCCTGAGACTGGAACACAGTTTTAGCACAATCTACCATATTTTCCGACATATAAGATGATTTTTTAACCCCTGAAAATCTCAAAAGTCGTGGGGTCGTCTTATACGCCGGGTACAGCATGTGCGGAGCTCTGTGGTCGCCGCATATGGTGCAGGGAGTGGTCCAGGATGGTTCCCAGGGTCTGGAGGAGGGGAGACGCGAAAGTCTAGAGGCCACGTGACGTCATGAAGGTCGTTCGTGGCATGCAATGCATCCCAGTGAACGGAAGCCGCCGTATGCTGAGAGCCGGGAGAACTCCGGGGGTCGTCGGAAGGTAAGTATATCCATATTTTTTATTTTTATTCTTTTTTTTTTACACGAATATGGATCCAAGGGCCTGAAGGAGAGTCTCTTCTCCTCCAGATCCTGGGAACCATCTGGGACTGCTCCCTGCACACGTTGTATAAGACGACACCCGGTGTATAAGATGACCCCCGAAAAGTTAGGTGTCGTCTTATACGCCCAGTCTTATACGCTGAAAAATACGGTAGTTATATGCTCGAAGATCAATTTCACACAAAACAGGATCCTATCTAGCTAACTGACAAGTTCACTTGCAGCACTATCAGAAGCGGCTTCTCTGCACTGTGACACTGAGAAAATAGCGCCACTTAAACAAGATGTGACTTTGGCAGCAAATTACAGACGTGTCATGACGTGGATGGTTTCTGTACTCTGATTGGCTGCCGGAATGTACACACATAATTTTTTTTCTGTTTAATAACTTAATTACACTCCGCAGCTCCTCTGACCTAGACCTAGACACACGCCCCCCCCCCTTCCCTGCTCATCATACAGCACCACTATCCTAGCCGAACTAATAACAAAAGCATTAGTGGAGATGCAATGATTTACTGCACTGTGACTGAATTTTGATGACTTTGAGTAAAAATACTTGTGAAAGTGAACATGAATCCAAATGTGCTACGTTCAGGCCACATTTGAGGTGATAACCAATGGCCATCGACCTGTTGCACTGCCCATGGGTCAGGTGAACCTAGCCCCACCTCTGGTTTGGTGTCCTCCCCCTCACCCACATAAGATGAAAGCTTAGATCATTTGGTCTGAATTGGTATCAGTTCTGCCAAAATCTGATATATATATAAATAGTAATGTAGTTATTAAGGTTGAAGGAAGACCTTAAGTCCATCTAGTTCAACCCATATTCTAACCTAACATGCCCTAATATATATATATATACAGTCATATGAAAAAGTTTGGGCACCCCTATTAACCCCTTAAGCCCCGAGGGTGGTTTGCACGTTAATGACCAGGCCAATTTTTACAATTCTGACCACTGTCCCTTTATGAGGTTATAACTCTGGAACGCTTCAACGGATCTTGGCGATTCTGACATTGTTTTCTCGTGACATATTGTACTTCATGTTAGTGGTAAAATTTCTTCGATATAACTTGCGTTTATTTGTGAAAAAAACGAATATTTGGCAAAAATTTGGAAAATTTCGCAATTTTCCAACTTTGAATTTTTATGCCCTTAAATCACAGACATATGTCACACAAAATACTTAATAAATAACATTTCCCACATGTCTACTTTACATCAGCACAATTTTGGAACCAAAATTTTTTTTTGTGACGGAGTTATAAGGGTTAAAAGTTGACCAGCAATTTCTCATTTTTACAACACCATTTTTTTTTTAGGGACCACATCTCATTTGAAGTCATTTTGACGGGTCTATATGATAGAAAATACCCAAGTGTGACACCATTCTAAAAACTGCACCCCTCAAGGTACTCAAAACCACTTTCAAGAAGTTTATTAACCCTTCAGGTGTTTCACAGGAATTTTTGGAATGTTTAAATAAAAATGAACATTTAACTTTTTTTCACACAAAATTTATTTCAGCTCCAATTTGTTTTATTTTACCAAGGGTAACAGGAGAAAATAGACCCCAAAAGTTGTTGTACAATTTGTCCTGAGTACGCTGATACCCCATATGTGGGGGTAAACCACAGTTTGGGCGCATGGCAGAGCTTGGAAGCAAAGGAGCGCCATTTGACTTTTCAATGCAAAATTGACTGGAATTGAGATGGGACGCCATGTTGCATTTGGAGAGCCCCTGATGTGCCTAAACATTGAAACCCCTAACAAGTGACACCATTTTGGAAAGTAGACCCCCTAAGGAACTTATCTAGATGTGTGGTGAGCACTTTGACTCAACAAGTGCTTTACAGAAGTTTATAATGCAGAGCCGTAAAAATAAAAAATCATATTTTTTCACAAAATGATCTTTTCACCCCCAATTTTTTATTTTCCCAAGGGTAAGAGAAGAAATTGGACCCCAAAAATTGTTGTGCAATTTGTCCTGAGTACGACGATACCCCATATGTGGGTGTAAACCATTGTTTGGGCGCATAGCAGAGCTCAGAAGGGAAGAAGCGCTATTTTACTTTTCAATGCAAAATTGACTGGAATTAAGATGGGATGCCATGTTGCGTTTGGAGAGCCCCTGATGTGCCTAAACATTAAACCCCCCCACAAGTGACACCATTTTGGAAAGTAGACCCCCTAAGGAACTTATCTAGATGTGGTTTGAGAGCTTTGAACCCCCAAGTGTTTCACTACAGTTTATAACGCAGAGCCGTGAAAATAAAAATTATTTTTTTTTTTCACAAAAATGATTTTTTAGCCCCCAGTTTTGTATTTTCACAAGGGTATCAGGATAAATTGGACCCCAAAAGTTGTTGTCCAATTTGTCTGGAGTACGCTGATACCCCATTTGTGGGGGGGACCACTGTTTGGGCGCATGACAGAGCTCGGAAGGGAAGGAGCGCCATTTGGAATGCAGACTTAAATGGATTGGTCTGCAGGCGTCACGTTGCATTTGCAGAGCCCCTGATGTACCCAAACAGTACAAACCCCCCACAAGTGACCCCATATTGGAAACTAGACCCCCCAAGGAACTTATCTAGATGTGTTGTGAGAACTTTGAACCCCCAAGTGTTTCACTACAGTTTATAACGCAGAGCCGTGAAAATATATTTTTTTTTTTTTCACAAAAATGAAATTTAGCCCCCAGTTTTGTATTTTCACAAAGGTATCAGGATAAATTGGACCCTAAAAGTTGTTGTCCAATTTGTCCTGAGTACGCTGATACCCCCTATGTGGGGGGGGGACCACTGTTTGGGCGCATGACAGAGCTCGGAAGGGAAGGAGCGCCATTTGGAATGCAGACTTAAATGGATTGGTCTGCAGGCGTCACGTTGCATTTGCAGAGCCCCTGATGTACCCAAACAGTACAAACCCCCCACAAGTGACCCCATATTGGAAACTAGACCTCCCAAGGAACTTATCTAGATGTGTTGTGAGAACTTTGAACCCCCAAGTGTTTCACTACAGTTTACAACGCAGAGCCGTGAAAATAAAACATATTTTTTTTCCCACAAAAATGATTTTTAGCCCCCCAAATTTTTATCTTCCCAAGGATAACAAGAGAACTTGGACCCCAGAAGTTGTTGTTCAATTTGTCCCTAGTATGCTGATACCCCATATGTTGGGGTAAACCCCTTTTTGGACGCACGTGAGAGCTCGGAAGGGAAGGAGCACTGTTTTACTTTTTCAACGCAGAATTGGCTGGAATTGAGATTGGACGCCATGTCGCGTTTGGAGAGCCCCTGATGTGCCTGAACAGTGGAAACTCCCCAATTCTACCTGAAACCCTACCCCTAACCGTTTACTGAACATTTTCTGACAGTCATAAGTGCCACGTATATAAGTGCCACGTATATAAGTGCCACGTATATAAGTGCCACGTATTTAAGAGCCACGTATTTAAGTGCCACGTATTTAAGTGCCACGTATTTAAGTGCCACGATATTTCAGTGCCACGTATTTCAGTGCCACGTATTTCAGGCACTGAAAAATACGTGGCACGTAAATACTTCAGTGCCACGATATTTCAGTGCCACGATATTTCAGTGCCACGATATTTCAGTGCCACGATATTTCAGTGCCACGTATTTCAGTGCCACGTATTTCAGGCACTGAAAAATACGTGGCACGTAAATACGTGGCACGTAAATACGTGGCACGTAAATGCGTGGCACTGAAATACGTGGCACTGAAATACGTGGCACTGAAATACGTGGCACTTAAATACGTGGCACTTAAATACGTGGCACTTAAATACGTGGCACTTAAATACGTGGCACTTAAATACGTGGCACTTATATACGTGGCCACTGAAATATCGTGGCACTTATATACGTATATACGTATATAAACGTATATTTCAGTGCCACGTATTTCAGTGCCACGTATTTCAGGTTAGGGGTAGGGTTAGGGGTAGGGTTAGGGTTTTTTGTTTTTTTCTTGTTTTCTTGTGTTTTTCTATAAAAACGCATGCGTTTTACCGCGTTTACATGCTTTTTTTCACACATGCGGTTTTTTTAAAAAACGCATGCAGATAAAAACGCAAGTGTGAAACCAGACTAAAAGACGCTTTTTATAGCAAAAAAGTTTTTGCGTCTCCACATTTTGAGACCTATAATTTTTCCACATTTTGGTCCACAGAGTCATGTGAGGTCTTGTTTTTTGCGGGACGAGTTGACGGTTTTATTGGTAACATTTTCGGACACGTGACCATTTTTTATCACTTTTTATTCCGATTTTTGTGAGGCAGAATAACCAAAAACCAGCTATTCATGAATTTCTTTTGGGAGAGGCGTTTATACCGTTCTGCGCTTGGTAAAATTGATAAAGCAGTTTTATTCGTCGGGTCAGTACGATTACAGCGATACCTCATTTATATCATTTTTTTATGTTTTGACGCTTTTATACGATAAAAACTATTTTATAGAAAAAATAATTATTTTGGCATCGCTTTATTCTGAGGACTATAACTTTTTTATTTTTTTGCTGATGATGCTGTATGGCGGCTCGTTTTTTGCGGGACAAGATGACGTTTTCAGCGGTAACATGGTTATTTATATCCGTCTTTTTGATCGCGTGTTATTCCACTTTTTGTTCGGCGGTATGATAATAAAGCGTTGTTTTTTGCCTCGTTTTTTTTTTTTTTTTCCCTACGGTGTTTACTGAAGGGGTTAACTAGTGGGCCAGTTTTATAGGTTGGGTCGTTACGGACGCGGCGATACTAAATATGTGTACTTTTATTGTTTTTGTTTGTTTTTTTTAGATAAAGAAATGTATTTATGGGAATAATATTTTTTTTTTTATTATTATTTATTTAGGAATTTTTTTTTTTTATTTTTTTTTTTACACATGTGGAAATTTTTTTTTTTACTTTGTCCCAGGGGGGGGACATCACAGATCGCAGATCTGACAGTGTGCACAGCACTCTATCAGATCCGCGATCATACTTTCATCGGAGCAGGCTGCAGCTTTCATCTGCAGCCTGCTCCGACCCGGAAGTGCTCCCTGCAGGACCCGGATACAGCCCCTCGGCCATTTTGGATCCGGGGCCTGCAGGGAGAAGACGTTCGGTACGAGGTGAGTACATCACCTTGTACCGATCGTCTCAGGGAAGCACGCAGGGAGCCCCCTCCCTGCGCGATGCTTCCCTGTACCGCCGGTACACCGCGATCATGTTTGATCGCGGTGTGCCGGGGGTTAATGTGCCGGGGGCGGTCCGTGACCGCTCCTGGCACATAGTGCCGGATGTCAGCTGCGATATGCAGTCGACACCCGGCCGCGATCGGCCGCGCTCCCCCCGTGAGCGCGGCCGATCGCGTATGACGTACTATCCCGTCACCGGGAATTAAGGCCCACCCCACCTCAACGGTATAGTACGTCATACGGGCTTAAGGGGTTAATCTTAAGCTTAATGTTTTATAAAAATTGTTTTTTTTTGCAACAGCTATTTCAGTTTCATATATCTAATAACTGTTGGACACAGTAATGTTTCTGCCTTGAAATGAGGTTTATTGTGCACTAACAGAAAATGTGCAATCTGCATTCAAACAAAATTTGACAGGTGCATAAGTATGGGCACCCTTATCATTTTCTTGTTTTAAATACTCCTACCTACTTTTTACTGACTTAGGGTATGTTTCCACGGTCAGGAAACGCTGCTTGTTTGACGCTGCGCAGAGCTGCAGCGTCAAACAAGCAGCGTCCAGATGTTCCAGCATAGTGGAGGGGATTTTCTGAAATCCCGTCTCCACTATGCGTGGAAACCCGCATGCGGCGGCCCTGCGACTACGGACATGCTGTGCGTCTTTTCAGATCGCAGCATGTCCGTACACCTTGCGGGGACGCAGCGTCCCCGCAAGGCATATCACAGGGCGCTATGGGAGAGAGCGATCATCCCGGATGTGAAGAGTTAACACATCTGGCATGATCGCGTCCCAGAAAGGGGGCGGGGCTTAGCGCCGAGCGGCTTCGCCGCTGCGGCGATACCGCCGGCCATCCTGACAGTGGAAACATACCCTTACTAATGCACTTTTTTTGGTTTTGTATCCTCATTGAGCTTTGAACTTCATAGCCAGGTGTATGCAATCATGAGAAAAGCTACTTAAAGTGGCCACTTGCAAGTTGTTCTCCTGTTTGAATCTCCTCTGATGAGTGGCATCATGAGCTCCTCAAAACAACTGTCAAATGATCTGAAAACAAAGATTATTCAACATAGCTGTTCAGGGGAAGGATACAAAAAGCTGTCTCAGAGATTTAACCTGTCAATTTCCACTGTGAGGAACATAGTAAGGAAATGGAAGAACACAGGTACAGTTCTTGTTAAGGCCAGAAGTGGCAGGCCAAGAAAACATCAGAAAGGCAGAGAAGAAGAATGGTGAGATCAGTCAAGGACAATCCTCAGACCACCTCCAGAGAGCTGCAGCATCAACTTGCTGCAGATGGTGTCACTGTGCATCGGTCAACTAATTTTTTTTAGGGGTTTGGTCACTTGATTTTACAGAAGAACAAATGCTTTGCCATCAATATCACAAGGCAAATACGTTTTGGTGTTATAAATGACACAGCTATTCTGCAAAATCTAGTGCTGATCTGAGCCGGCAACAGAGCACGCACTGTCATTCTACACATCGCCCAGACCCTAAAACGAGCGTAACTGAAGAGACTTTCCGGGAGGAGTTTGCGGCAGTAACTGCAGCCTCTGCCCCCTGATGATGCTTCATCTTAGTATCCCAGCATGCACTGGGATTCTCGAAGCATTATCAAAAAGGAAGTGTGTGTGTGTGGGGGGATAGCTGTTATTGTAGTTAGGGAAGGACATGGAATTCAAGTATATTAGAATATGGTGTACTCTGGCACTCAATAGATGGGGATTTAGGAGGGAAATTACTTTAAACTTCAGACCACTCCTTTTTTTAAAGGGAATCTGTCAGCAGGTTTTTGCTATGTAAACGGAGGACAGCATGAGATGGGGTTAAAACACAGATGTGCAGCTGGGTGATGTGTATTTAACCTGAAGCTTTGCTCACCTTGTGATAATATTGCTGTGACTAGCTGGCTGCCTGCTTGCAAATCCAACTCCACCCCTTCTGCAATAAGCAGTTTACTGTCTATATAGAGCCTGATGGGGGTGGGGCAGCTTTCTCAGATCAGCTGCTTTACTAAATCTAAAAACTCTGTGAGAACGGCTGCACCCATTTAACTCAAAGTGATACATCGTTGGATTGGATTAAGCTTCTCTTTGCCTACATCATGCTGCTGTCATATGAGATAGCAAAAGCCTGCTGACAGATTCCCTTTAAGGCCACAGTGCACATTAGACTAATGTTGTTAGAACCTGCCATTATCGACTGGTTAGATTGACTGTCCAATGTGTATAGAGGTACCAAACGCCTGATGGTCCAGAGAGATTGCGTAAGTATCACCTGCAGCCAGAGGCATCACTAGGAAAAGCAAAGTTTTAAAGGGATTCTGTTAATCCACGGAACGTACAGGGGTTGGACAAAATAATGGAAACACCTAACGTTTTGGCATCATAATCTTCAAACATGTGATAAACATGCAAACCGTGACATATGGTAATGTTTTGTAGTTGATTATTTGTGTTATGTGATATGTGTATGTAAATTAACTGTTTGTTTTGCATAATTGTAAGAACATTGATGAGAACCTGATACCAATGGCAGACCTCTCGGATTTTCAAAGAGGCCAAATTGTTGGTGCTCGTGTGGCAGGCGCTAGTGTAACAGAAAGTGCCCGAATGCTTGGCGTGTCAAGAGGTACTGTCTCCAAAGTAATGACTGCGCTTAAAAGAGAAGGAAAAACGTCCGCAGCAAAGCACAGGTCCGGCCGAAAGTCAAAGTTGACTGAGAGAGACCGTCGGACTCTAAAACGAATTGTGAGAGAGGATCGCAAGACCATGGCTCCGAAAATCACTGCTGAGCTCAATGAACACCTACAGAACCCAGTTTCCATGAAAACTGTTAGTCGGGAGCTGCACAAATCTGGATTCCACGGAAGAGCTACAATTAGAAAACCGCTACTCTCAATGACAAATGTTTCCAAGCGTTTAGAGTGGTGTAGAAACCTCCAGAATTGGTCCCTCGAGCAGTGGAAACATGTGATATTCTCAGACGAATCATCGTTTACCCTATTTCCGACCTACGGCCGAGTGTTTGTTTGGAGACAGCCAAAAGAAGCATTCCATCCAGACTGCCTTCTCCCAACCGTGAAACATGGTGGAGGTTCTGTGATGATCTGGGGTGCTATTTTGTGGAGATCCGCTGGGCCAATGATATCCCTTCATGGAAGAATTAACAGCCGAGATTATTTAGGCATTTTGGGCGACCAAGTGCATCCAATGGTTGAAGCACTGTTCCCAGAGGGGAACGCCATCTTTCAGGATGATAATGCACCAATTCATCCAGCTAGAATCGTTAAAGCATGGCACTAGGAACATTCTAATGAAGTTAAGCATCTCATCTGGCCCCCACAATCCACAGACCTCAATATTATTAAGGATTTATTGTCGATTTTAGTGATTCAAGTTAGACGTCGATTTCCGCCGCCATCGTCGCTCAAAGAACTGGAGTGTGTTTTAACTGCAGAATGGGCTTAAATTCCTTTGGAAACAATTCACACCTTGTATGAATCCATACCTCGGAGAATTGAGGCTGTAATCGCCGCAAAAGGTGGACCTACACCAGATTAAACTAACTTTTGTTGATGTTTCCAGGTGTTTCCATTATTTTGTCCAACCCCTGTATATGACCTATTAATATGGGCATACAGGTGATAGAAATGTAACACTAGTCCTACCTGTATGCCTCATATTCTCATTAGTGGTCTTATTGCTGAGAAATCTTATATTCTTTCTTTATGTAATGATTTCTTCCAGGCTCTGGAGCGTGCTGTGCATGGAGGAAATCCCTGCCTCCTGTCTTCATTGTAATGCTACCCCCCCATGCACGTCAGTTGTGGCGCTGGAATCCCGCACCTGCACCCTGCACTTCTTCAAAAATCCATACCTTTTCCTCCCTTCTATGGACACTGCAATCAGGGTTTTTTTGCAGCATTTTTTAATGTATAGAAAGCCTTATGTAAGTGCAAAAACGCATGCATCAGGTTTTGGTGCAAAGACCTGAAGGAAGTTTCATAATCATCGTTATTTTCTTAGGATAACTAAACTTTTATCAGCATGAAACAGACAACAAATATGCAGCAGAACCTGCTTTTTGTAAGCAGCTTCTTTACTGCCAAGAGAGCAGATTTTGCCTGCAGTAAAATACGCAGCTAAAACGCAACTTGTAACCTTAGGGTGGAGAAATTTGCTTGTAACAGCGTATTCTTCCTTTTGGATTCACTTTGCATTTTACCTGCTGAAGTGAGGGTTTGAAATCTGCAGTGAAAGTGAAATTACCATGGAGCAGATTTTAAAATCTGCTAGAAGGTCAATTTTGGTGAAGAAAAATAATACATCTGAATTAGATTTGTAAAATTGTATTCATATGGATCTCGGTCAGACAGATCTCACCCAGCCAAACCAGATCTCACACTTTGCACTGACGATGGGCATTATCCCGAAACACAGTGTCTGCAAATTGAGATTCTGGTTTTGGCTTTTATCCTAATAAGTCATGTGACAAGGCTCCTTTGAGGGTCAACATTGACTGTTAGGATTGCTACTTCCTATAGGAGGCACTAGAGTTCTAGCACTCTTCCTCTCTGAGGAGACAATTTGCTTATTTCCGTGAGGAGCATTGCAGTCTAAAACTCACCTCATCTCCGCATGCTTAACATGTCACTCTCTGCAAGGATCCACATGGATCATATTGTAATTCAATGTGGATTTTATTTGTACATATTTGCAGGTAAAATTCTCAATAATTCAAAATTATTTTTTTTTGACCACCTCACCCAATTACAGGCCATAGCAACTCTGCAATTAAGATAGCACAAGCCACTGAGCCCAGTGATGAGCTGTAGACAAGACATCACATATATACTGTGTGCAGAATTATTAGGCAAGTTGTATTTTAGAGGATTATTTTTATTATTGATCATAAATATCAAAGCTTAATATTTTTGGAAGTTGGAGTGGTTGTTTTTTTTTAGATTTGGCTATCTTAGGAGGATATCTGTTTGTGCAGGTAACTATTACTGTGCAGAATTATTAGGCAACTTAATAAAAACCAAATATATTCTCATCTCACTTGTTTATTTTCACCAGGTAAACCAATATTACTGCACAAAATTTAGAAATAAACATTTCTTACATGCAAAAGCAAAACCCCCAAAAATGAGTGACCAATATAGCCACCTTTCTTTATGATGGCACTCACCAGCCTTCCATCCATAGATTCTGTAAGTTGCTTGATCTGTTTACGATCAACATTGCGTGCAGCAGCCACCACAGCCTCCCAGACACTGTTCCGAGAGGTGGACTGTTTTCCCTCCCTGTAGATCTCACATTTTATGAGGAACCACAGGTTCTCTATGGGGTTCAGATCAGGTGAACAAGGGGGCCATGTCATTATTTTTTCTTCTTTGAGACCTTTACTGGCCAGCCACGCTGTGGAGTAGTTGGAGGCATGTGATGGAGCATTGTCCTGCATGAAAATCATATTTTTCTTTAACGATACCGACTTCTTCCTGTACCACTGCTTGAAGAAGATGACTTCCAGAAACTGGTAGTAGGTCTGGGAGTTGAGCTTCACTCCATCCTCAACCCGAAAAGGTCCCACAAGTTCATCTTTGATGATACCAGCCCATACCAGTACCCCACCTCCACCCTGCTGGCGTCTGAGTCGGAGTGGACCTCTCTGCCCTTTACTGATCCAGCCTCTGGCCCATCCATCTGGCCCATGAAGAGTCACTCTCATTTCATCAGTCTATAAAACCTTTGGAAAGTGAGTCTTAAGATATTTCTTGGCCCAGTCTTGACGTTTTATCTTATGTTTCTTGTTCGAAGGTGGTCGTTTTTCAGCCTTCCTTACCTTGGCCATGTCCCTGAGTATCGCACACCTTGTGCTTTTTGATACTCCAGTAACGTTGCAGCTCTGAAATATGGCAAAACTGGTGGCAAATGGCATCTTGGCAGCTTCACGCTTGATTTTCCTCAATTCATGGGCAGTTATTTTGCGCCTTTTTTGCCCAACACGCTTCTTGCGACCCTGTTGGCTATTTGCCATGAAACGCTTGATTGTTCGGTGATCACGCTTCAAAAGTTTGGCAATTTCAAGACTGCTGCATCCCTCTGCAAGACATCTCACAATTTTGGACTTTTCAGAGACGTCAAATCTCTCTTCTGACCCATTTTGCCAAAGGAAAGGAAGTTGCCTAATAATTAAGCACACCTTATATAGGGTTTTGATGTCACAAGACAAAACCCCTCCTCATTACAGAGATGCACATCACCTGATTTACTTAATTGGTAGTTGGCCTGAACAGCTTGGAGTAGGACAACATGCATACAAATTATCATGTGATCAAAATACAACTTGCCGAATAATTCTGCACACACTGTACAATTACCAGAGCAGTGGACCTGGGGAGGATCTGTACCTGTTTTATTTATATTATTTATATATAAATATATTTTTTTGTCTCAGCAAGCATAAATTTGTACAGAAAGTTGTAATGGCAAAATCCCTTCTAAAGGGAATCCTTTAGCATGGTTTTCCTACGTAATCCAAGAGCAACATTGTGTAGGGGTGAAGACCCTGATTCCAGTAATGTCAATTTTTAGGCTGTGTACTGCTTTTTTTTAATATAAAGTTAAGGTTTTATCGGCAGGAGGTTATCTAGGTGTCTCATTACTCCTAGTTTATTGCTCTACATACCACTGTCCCCACCATTGACTAGCAGCTTACTGCCTATGCACAGAGTAATTAGAAAGCTGCCAATCACAGGTGTGGGCGACGGTGTGCAAAGCAGAGAAGACAGTGATTGTATCAACATGACAGCAAGGAGACCAGTAAGTGATACATTGCTGGAATCACGGTCTCTGCATCTACGTTGTGCTGATCTCAATTCACATAGCTTAAATCTGGGGACAGATTGCCTTTAATATTCGTGGATGCCAATAATGTTGACCACAACGGTTTGTGTCAAGGAGCCCATGTTTAAAATATTTTTTAACCTCTTTGTGCCATGTAATTTAAAAAGCTCTTTTGTTTTTCTGTGTAAATGCTGTGTGCCCCAAAAATTCATATATATCAAAGCTGGGAAGGCTGGTGCAAGAACCGTCCTCCTTCCTCCACACTATTGCGTCAAAACCAAAGACTATTTCATGATGTAGCGCTGGGTAGACTTTTTCATTTTATGCAGCAGTCCATGTTTAGAGCATCTGATAAGCCGAATCTCATCTTATTGTTTCAGATTTATAGTCATGTGTTGTCATTTCAGGAAAGAGCACAAGCCACCTACAGTCTTTACCTGTTCAGATCTGTGATCCTGAGAGAAGAGCCATGGGAAACATTTTTGGAAATCTGCTCAAAAGTCTTATTGGGAAGAAGGAAATGCGAATACTTATGGTGGGACTTGATGCCGCTGGGAAGACCACCATATTATACAAGCTGAAACTTGGAGAGATCGTCACCACAATCCCAACTATAGGTAAAGTCACATGTAACGCTTTTGTGTGTTAATAACAAGTGAACAATCTTGTAATATAATGTCCCAAGTCTCTAAATCACATTTAGGATGAATAGAAGCTTTATGCCAAATCTGAACAACTGATTGCAATTCGTGCACGCAATGTCAGAAAAAGTGCCACAAAAATGGACATAATGCTCCTGAAGCGACTATAAAAACGTTGTGTGCACATAGCCAATGAATGGAATATTGCAGTGATAAAGTGTGAGGCAGGGTTTATGGTGTTGTATTGTTACAGAACCTTTCACTATTTTTTTTCATGTTGAACTGGACAAACAGTGCAAGTGTTGTTTATTATTATTGTTTTTTAATTTCTTCTGTTGCGGCGATATTAGCAATCAAAATATTTTGTACTCAATAAATGTAACACCCTATTGAACATAAAAAGGTTATGATGCAGTTTTCACTGGGAATGTGTACTTCTGCCTCCTGTATGATTCTGAGCAATCTTAAGCCGTCTACATCAGGGGTGTCAAACTGCATTCCTCGAGGGCCTCAAACCATGCGTGTTTTCAAGATTTCCTTCTCATTGCACAAGGTGCTGGAATCATTCTGTGCAGGTGATTAAATGATCACCTGTGCAATACAAGGAAATCCTGAAAACATGACCTGTTTGCAGCCCTTGAGGAATGCAATTTGACACCCCTGGTCTACATTACTCAGGAAAGGAAAGAAGAACACGCCCCACCAGCCAGAGAAGATTTCTCAGGGTGAGACTTATGATACAGCCCTGATCTCCTGGTCTTAACCTTCTGCATTAGTCAGTGTGGGGTGAGGCGAAGTGCAGCTGAGTCACATTGCACTGCTCCATCGACAAAAAATAAAAACATTAAGGGTCTCAGAAAATTATTGTTATTATATAGCATCATTGATTCCATGGTGCTGTACATGAGGGGTTACATACAAATTACAGATATCACTTAGTTGACAAACTTACAATGACAGACTGATACAGAGGGGCGAGGACCCTGCCCTTGCTTGCATTCTACAGGATGGTGGGGAAGGAGACAATACTAACATAATAAACTGGACAAGTTTGGTATCCCTATAATCATACTGTTCAACGTGTCCCACAAAAAAACAAGCCCTCTTACGTCTATGTAGATGACAAAATGAAAAAGTTATGGCTTTTGGAAAAAGCAAGGCTAAAATTAAAATGCAGAAAACTAAATGTTTCCTATGAAGCAAGCTCAAAGGGTAGCCTTTCCCATACCGAGCAGATAATGGGTGTGTGTCACAGTCAGGATCTGCTTTTTAGACTACGTTCACACGTTCCTTTTTTTCATCCTTTTTTTTTCAGGTCCTGTTTTGAAAAACCGCAGCTAAATTCAGCGCTGATTTTAGCTGCGGTTTTTCATCCTTTTTCTTCTGCGGATTCCACTGCGGGTTTCCAAATGCAGTTTCCTATTGGTGCTGCTGGAAACCCGCAGCGGAATCCGCAGAAAGAATTGACATGGTACTTCTTTTTTCTGCAGGCAAAACCGCTGCGGATTTGCCTGTGGAAAAAAGGATCGTCGGCACAGCGGGTCCTGTTTTCCATTGGGTTACATTGTACTGTAACCTACATGGAAAACTGCTGCGGATCCGCAGTGCAAATCCGCTGCGGATCCGCAGCAAAAACCGCACCGTGTGAACATAGCCTTACAGCTGCTGGTGGTGCAGAGCCTGTGACTGTTAACCTGTTAAATGCCACTCTCAGTCTGACAGTGTCATATACATCGCGCTGGTATGGGGGTGCCGCTCTGTGCCTGTGGGTTGCTATGGCAACACAAAGCTCCATTGAAGCACAGTTGGTGGTGGGCCTCAAAGGTGTATTATTAATAATAAGTTTTTAGTTTAAAATTTTTTTAAACTAAATGCTGCAGAGCCTGGCAATGCTGAGTATAGTTCAAGCGTTCAGACGATCGCAGGTTCTAGTACCCTGAGGAGACTTAACAAATGCAGGGGGAAAAAAAAAAAATTTTGCGCTAGACTAAACATTCACACACCACTTATACTTCCCCAATACAAAAAAAACAATACTTTTTTTTTTTTTTTTTACACATGCCGTATTTTTTTGGGGGGATTATAAGATGCACCCCAAATTTTTTAAATAAAATAGTGGTGCTTCTTATAATCCATGCGTCTTATTGCTTACCTGGGGTGGTGGCTGTGGTGAAGCGGGGTCCCAGGATCGCTGCTGCAGGAGGCAGGATTGGGGTGATGCAGCAGGCTGGGATGAGGGGGTGTTCCGATGTGCGGCACGCTGCTGCGTGGGTGTCCTGTCCTGCTGTTGCGGTCTCCGGTGTTGCGGGGCTCTGCCGACATATTTTTTTTTAAGGGGATATCCTGGGAAAGTAAAAAAAATAAAAAATCGGTCACCTCACTTTGCCGATGTAAACTGCGGCCACCGCTATTTGGGGCTTATCTACAGCATTCTGTAATGCTGCAGCTAAGCCCCCGATGTAACCTGAAAGAAAAGAACAACAAGTTAGATTATACTCACCCATGGGCGGTCCCGGTTCGGGTGCGAAGGGCATGGCAGGCCTGGGTCCGGCGACTCCCATCTTCATGCGATGACGTCCTCTTCCTTGCTTCTGTCGCGGCCCCGGCGCAGGTGTAATTCTCTGCCCTGTTGAGGGCAGAGCAAAGTACTGCAGTGCGCAGGTGCTGGGCCTCTCTGACCTTTCCCGGCACCTGCGCACTGCAGTACTTTGCTCTGCCCTCAACAAGGCAGAGAATTACGCCTGCGCCAGAGCCGCGACAGAAGCAAGGAAGAGCACGTCATTGCATGAAGATGGGAGTCGCCAGACCTGGACCTACGATGCCCATCGGACCCGGACCGCCCCTGGGTGAGTATAATCTAACTTGTTTTTCTTATCTTTCAGGTTACATCGGGAGCTTATCTACAGCATTACAGAATGCTGTAGATAAGCCCCTAATGGCGGTGGCTGAAGATTGTAGCGGCAAAATGAGGTGACAGATTCCCTTTAAATAAAAAAATAAATAAATAAAAAAAGCTATGTAGTTGCTTAATAGAGACATCTACATGTCTGTTGTACCTGGCATCGGTCATTGACCACTCCTGCCAGAGATTCAGCTGCTCCCTGTCAACAGAGCAGCAGTTTCTCTTCTTGTTAACAATGCGGGACTGCTGGTGTCATGCCGGCTGTTAATCAGCATGACACAAGTAGTCCCGTACTGTCAACAAAAAGAGAAACTGCCGCTCTGTAGACTTGACATCAGCGGAATTCTGTAACCGCTATTTGCTGCCAGAGAATGGCACCAGGCACAACAAGTAGGTAGGTAACAACTACCTGCCTGCTTAGTGCTTGGTCACTTTTTTTTTTTTTTAGTACCGGATATCCCTTTAAAGGGAATTTGTAAGTAGAATCAACCCTCCCAAGCCGTCTATGTGGACATGTAGGTCATAGGAAGCTGAATACAATGGTTTATATCTGCGATCCAATGTCTTATTCCAGAGAAATCCATGTTTCTCTTAGGGTATGTGTCCACGTTCAGGCTTGCTTCAGGCTTTGGTCAGGATTTTATGCAAGTAAAATCCTGACCAAAACTGCACCTGAGATCACTGGCAGGTCACCTGCGGTGTACCTGCGTGTTTTGCTCATTGTAGCAACATGCTGCGTTTTGAAAAAATGCACCGCGCATGCGTTTTCGCGGCAAAAACGCATGCGTTTTTTAACGCATAGTGGAGTTGGGATTTCATGAAATCCCCTCCACTATGCTGTAACATCTGGACGCTGCGTTTTTGACGCTGCGGAAAAATGCAGCGTCAAAAACGCAGCGTTTCCTGAACGTGGAAACATACCCTTACTATGTGTAAATGAACTGTTCATGAATATGGGTCAGACACAGGTCTGTATAAGAATCTGCCTCATGAACTCTTTTTAATTAAAGGGGGTATGAGCAGTGTGAGACATGTACACTGAACTTTGTCTCCTTACAAGCACATTTGCTGCAGCTCTCACAGCTCTGCTGTATTAAAACGCTGGCTGCCTCTGAGATGGAAGCTTAAGCTGTGACCGTTATAATCACACCTAGCTCTGCAGTGAAATCAGGAGAGCTCACTCTGGTAACCACACCTTTCATATAAAATAATCCTTTTAGGCAGATTCTCATGCAGATCTGTGTCAGTCCCATAGCCTGGAACAGCTCATTTACATGTAAGAAAAACATGATTTTCTCTCAGATCTTGATTAGTATTTATTCAGCTTACTATGACCTGCATGCACATATACTGTAGATAAGCCTAATGACAGATGCTCTTAAACTTTTTTTTGTTTGTTTTAAACTGTTTTTTTTAATTTTTTTTTTATTATTGATTAATTTTAAGGTCAAAGACCGTGACTATATGTCAAGGAACAATAAGGGGAGCTGTCAAACGGGAAAAGAGAGGATGTGATGAGGGAGGATGCCCAACGGGGAGTAAAGTTCTATTTGTTACATGAAATTTATATAACGCCGACCTTTTTTAGAAAACACCAGTGATTGTCTTACCGCTGTCTCTAACATCATGTCCTCCCTCTATCTGAAACTGAACCTGTCAAAAACTGAACTCCTCGTGTTCTCTCCCTCTACTAACCTACCTTTGCCTGACATTGCCATCTTCGTGTGCGGTTCCACCATTACTCCAAAGCAACATGCCCGCCGCCTTGGGGTCCTACTTGATTCCGAGCTTTCATTCACCACCCACATCCGATCACTGGCTCGCTCTTCTTATCTGCATCTCAAAAATATTTCTAGAATTCGCCCTTTTCTTACTTTAGACTCTGCAAAAACTCTTACTGTCTCACTTATTCATTCCTGTCTGGACTATTGTAACTCTCTACTAATCGGCCTCCCTCTTACCAAACTCTCCCCGCTCCAATCTGTCCTGAATGCTGCTGCCAGGATCATATTCCTCACCAACCGTTACACCGATGCCTCTACCTTGTGCCAGTCATTACATTGGCTACCCATCCACTCCAGAATCCAGTACAAAACTACTACCCTCATCCACAAAGCACTTCATGGCTCAGCACCACCCTACATCTCCTCTCTGGTCTCAGTCTACCACCCTACCCGTGCCCTCCGCTCCACTAATGACCTCAGGTTAGCATCCTCAATAATCAGAACCTCCCACTCCCGTTTCCCAGACTTTACACGTGCTGCGCCGATTCTTTGGAATGCACTGCCCAGGTTAATACGATTAATCCCCAATCCCCACAGTTTTAAGCGTGCCCTAAAAACTAATTTGTTCAGATTGGTCTACCACCTCAACGCATTAACCTAACTATCCCTTTGTGGCCCATTTAAAAAAACAAACAAACAAACAAAAAAACTTAAACCATAATCGGGTTCCTCGCATCATGTTCTCACACACTTTATACAGTTAATAGACTTCTGTGTCTGTACTGCTACATACTTAGGCAGTTAACTGGTTCATGCAGCTTTACATGAACACCTGAGCCTTACACTACGGCTGGTCCGAACAACGAAAGCAATTGTTACCATCCACCTCTCGTGTCTCCCCTTTTCCTCATAGTTTGTAAGCTTGCGAGCAGGGCCCTCACTCCTCTTGGTATCTGTTTTGAACTGTGATTTCTGTTATACTGTAATGTGTATTGTCTGTACAAGTCCTCTCTATAATTTGTAAAGCGCTGCGGAATATGTTGGCGCTATATAAATAAAAATTATCATTATTTATTGAGAACTTGAGAAAAATTGGGGTTAGTAGAAGCCTGTAGATGCAGTGGTCGTGTGGCGGAGGGAGTATGGCTGCTGTAGTCTTCTCAGGGTGACTGAATTTATGTACCTTATCCGTCAATATAGGTGATTAGTTTCTCCTTGATCATATAACTAAAAATTTGCCTTTTAACTTCTGAGAAGTCTAGTCTCGTTTTTTTGCAAGCTGATGCAATAGTTTTTTGTTTTTTTTAACCGCTAGAAATATAAAGTACAGTCATATGAAAAAGTTTGGGCACCCCTATTAGTCTTAAGCTTAATGTTTTATAAAAATTGTTTTTTTTGCAACAGCTATTTCAGTTTCATATATCTAATAACTGTTGGACACAGTAATGTTTCTGCCTTGAAATGAGGTTTATTGTACTAACAGAAAATGTGCAACCTGCATTCAAACAAAATTTGACAGGTGCATAAGTATGGGCACCCTTATCATTTTCTTGTTTTAAATACTCCTACCTACTTTTTACTGACTTACTAAAGCACTTTTTTTGGTTTTGTAACCTCATTGAGCTTTGAACTTCATAGCTACGTGTATGCAATCATGAGAAAAGCTACTTAAAGTGGCCACTTGCAAGTTGTTCTCCTGTTTGAATCTCCTCTGAAGAGTGGCATCATGGGCTCCTCAAAACAACTGTCAAATGATCTGAAAACAAAGATTATTCAACATAGTTGTTCAGGGGAAGGATACAAAAAGCTGTCTCAGAGATTTAACCTGTCAATTTCCACTGTGAGGAACATAGTAAGGAAATGGAAGAACACAGGTACAGTTATTGTTAAGGCCAGAAGTGGCAGGCCAAGAAAAACATCAGAAAGGCAGAGAAGAAGAATGGTGAGATCAGTCAAGGACAATCCTCAGACCATCTCCAGAGAGCTGCAGCATCAACTTGCTGCAGATGGTGTCACTGTGCATCGGTCAACTATACAACGCACTGTGTTTTTTTGCCGCCATGCATAACGCCTTTTTGTATTACCAAACAACTCAATCTTGGTTTCATCAGTCCACAGGACCTTCTTCCAAAAAGAAATTGGCTTCTCCAAATGTGCTTTTGCATACCTCAGCCGACTGTGTTTGTGGCGTGCTTGCAGAAACGGCTTCTTTCGTATCACTCTCCCATACAGCTTCTCCTTGTGCAAAGTGCGTTGTATAGTTGACCGATGCACAGTGACACCATCTGCAGCAAGTTGATGCTGCAGATCTCTGGAGGTGGCTTGAGGATTGTCCTTGACTGATCTCACCATTCTTCTTCTCTGCCTTTCTGATGTTTTTCTTGGTCTGCCACTTCTGGCCTTAACAAGAACTGTACCTGTGTTTTTCCATTTCCTTACTATGTTCCTCACAGTGGAAATTGACAGGTTAAACCTCTGAGACAGCTTTTTGTATCCTTCCCCTGAACAACTATGTTGAATAATCTTTGTTTTCAGATCATTTGACAGTTGTTTTGAGGAGCCCATGATGCCACTCTTCAGAGGAGATTCAAACAGGAGAACAACTTGCAAGTGGCCACTTTAAGTAGCTTTTCTCATGATTGCATACACCTAGCTATGAAGTTCAAAGCTCAATGAGGTTACAAAACCAAAAAAAGTGCTTTAGTAAGTCAGTAAAAAGTAGGTAGGAGTATTTAAAACAAGAAAATGATAAGGGTGCCCATACTTATGCACCTGTCAAATTTTGTTTGAATGCAGATTGCACATTTTCTGTTAGTACAATAAACCTCATTTCAAGGCAGAAACATTAATGTGTCCAACAGTTATTAGATATATGAAACTGAAATAGCTGTTGCAAAAAAAACAATTTTTATAAAACATTAAGCTTAAGATTAATAGGGGTGCCCAAACTTTTTCATATGACTGTAGATAAGGGTTTGGGATGTTGTGGAAGCTTTTATTTAGTAAAGCCTCCCAGACCTTTTTCTTTAGGTTATGTACTGATATGTGACTGAAAGAATGAAGAAATATACCCTAATCCAGACCTACAGTACATGATTTGGGGCAGAGCCAACATATGTTATGGTACATTTTGCCTGTGGATTGGTAGCCTCTTAAGCATCGGGATGATTTGTTAGAAACAGCCGTAGCAACTCGTAGCTGCAGTCAGAAGCTATCTCGCTATAGCTTTATCATTTATTTCTATCATCAAAGTGTTGAGTAAACTACTTGTGATGGAGGACCAGACTTAAGTCTGAATCCAATAACGTAGCACCAATATTTGATTCCCAACGGGTGGTGTAGGTGAGATTACATCTGTGTCTGGAATGGTTTAAATGAAAATGGAGGATTGAGATGGTTGCTGGGGCATGATGGGTTTTGGTGACATCTCTGTTCAAATGAGGGTAAAGGTGGGGTTGTATTCCTTAATAGCAAAGTAATAAAGTGTTTGAGCTATAGGTAACAAAATGCCTAAAAACCTTTTTAGAGGGAAGATTACATTTTTCTTGGATAGCTGGAAATAGGATGATGCCACCTTCATTAAGTAGGTGGTGAAATCTGGCGATCCATGCACGGAAAGTTAGGATGGACTTCGTACCTGAAGTAAATTGAATGTTACCCCACAAGGGTGCTTAAGGTAAAACTGAATCATTAAGGGCAAACGAGTATTTTAATAACTTCAAGATTTTGAGTGAGTGGAACGTTAGTGTTTGAAACAAGTTTTGGGGTTTGTGGAGCCATAGATAGTGTCAAGGATCAGTGGATGGCACGGTGGGGCCACCAGGGAAAGCCAAAAAGGTGGTTCAAAGGGTGCATGATATGTTTATTGAGCCAGTTAAGCTGCTTGATAATATTTTGCCATATTAGGTTCCCCTGGGCCACCTTTTAGGCGCTGACAGTACTCCCTGTACTCAAGGGAGGCCATCTCTCCAAACAAAAGAATTAATCAATTGTTAGGTTGTTTTACGGTACTGACATGGAATGGCAGCCGTGAGAACTCAGAATAGGTAAAGTAATATGCGGAGCACTGTCAGTTTGAGGGTGTGTGTGTGCGGACTATCCAGGAAAGCTGACATTTGCCCCCATTTGAATTAGCAAACGGAATTTACGCAGCATTTAAGGGTAGTTTGCTGCCAATGGGGATTCAAGGTTAGTGGCCAATTTCACGCCAAGGTGATTGAGTTGACTGGTGTGGGCCACTGGAAAGTCTTGTTTAATTACATTATAGCGGTGGGAAGAGAGAAGTTCAGGGCTTAAGGTTATGATTGACCTCTAGATCGCCCATTAGTTCAATATTAGAAATCATCCATAAAGCAAGGAAGTTAGAGCAAAATGTCATCTGTGAACAGAAGGAGTTTATGGGAGACTGACTCTATTTCTATGTGTTGGAGTTTTAATTAAGACAACTACCGTACTTCAAGTCAAGGGTTCAATAGTAAGAAGAATAGAGGGGAATAGGGCAGCCTCTCTTGATGGAAAAGGAATCTGAGGAAAAGCCTCTATGTCATACTTGAGCAGTAGGGTGGCTTTATAAGGCTTTGAGTTTTTACTCCTCTGGTTATAGGTATATTGACTAATTCACTACTGTATAGCTTGTTTGCTAATGACTACAGTATACTTGTGCAACTTGGGCAAAGATAATGGGCTTTTTTTTTTAATATATACAAATGTTTCCTTTTTTTTTTTTTATTGAAATCCGTATACAATGACAAATGGTGAATTACACTTTCTACTCTTTCTGCTTCTGTATAATCCAGAAGACTCACCTGTGTATATTGTATATCTCCAAAACAAAATGTAAAACTGATGCGATCTGATCTATGATGAGGCTATATTCTGGATCTGTTATACAGGGCTTTAGATTTGCTTTGCTGAAACTGGACAAAAAAAAAAAAAAAATTAAAAAAATTACCATAATCAAGCAAGGGATAAAGTTCTGGTTTTTTGGGGGACCTAAAATGTTTGTAAGCAGCAGCCCCTTAACTTGTCACTTCTATAGTGAAATCGTTGCCCACTTTATTTTACCGAATGTGTTGGCGATGTGATATTGTGACGTTTTGTGGATGGGAGAACTGTCTGTGGTGAAGGCGGCACTAACAAGGAGAACCTGTAATACTTGCTTACTACATTTTGTGGCGCTTACTAATAAATATTACAGGTTCACCTTGTTCTCCAGCATGTAGATTCAAGTGTGGCCTACAAAACTCCTCCAGTTTTGATAAACTGCCAAAATTATATATAAGAAAGCTATAATATAAACCTATATATTCCCTATCTCCATAATGTTTTAACACCTGCACTTACTCCAAAGATAGGCAAATACTGAACAAAAACCATTGCGCTGAGCAACTCCAAGGACTGCTCATGTGGATGCTAAATTAACAAGCAACCAATATTTTATCTACAGGGAAAAGTGAGGTGGTGTTAATCAGTTGCGGACGTTCATTCAGTTAACCACCGCTAGCAGCTTACCTTAAATAACATGTACAGCCCAAATGAAAGAAACCACTCTGTGCAAGGACTGCCACAAATATCGTCAACTAAACCAAACCGTTTATAAAAAATTAATAATAAGGTATATAATTATATAGTGATAATGCATTAGAAAAACTTAACCTGTTTTGGTATGAATGAAAGCAATATCACGAGTGTGTGCCGATGCACTGGACACATTGATTGCGCACACTAAACAAAACTGTTCATTTATCCATCAACATGATGGTAAGCAAATGGCAAAATATCAGGCACAAGAGCAATGAAAAATGTCTGTTATTGTAACTCACTGCCTTGGTGTACAGTACAGAATCAGCTGTGTTGGGAGCATTGGTCACAGATGTGCGGTGAAGTATTGAGGGAGTCCTGTGCATGCACTGCCAAGACGCACCCCAATTGTGCCCCCAAATTTGGGGAAAAAAGTGTGACTTAAGATCCGAAAATAACCAATAGATCTATAAAATAATATACAGTATATATATATAATACAGTACAGACCTAAAGTTTGGACACACCTTCTCATTCAAAGATTTTTCTGTATTTTCATGACTATGAAAATTGTGCATTCACACTGAAGGCATCAAAACTATGAATTAACACATGTGGAATTATATACTTAACAAAAAAGTGTGAAACAGCTGAAATTATGTCTTATATTCTAGGTTCTTCAAAGTAGCCACCTTTTGCTTTGATGACTGCTTTGCACACTCTTGGCATTCTCTTGATGAGCTTCAAGAGGTAGTCACCGGAAATGGTTTTCACTTCACAGGTGTGCCCTGTCAGGTTTAATAAGTGAGATTTCTTGCCTTATAATTGGTGTTGGGACCATCAGTTGTGTTGTGCAGAAGTCTGGTGGATACACAGCTGATAGTCCTACTGAATAGACTGTTAGAATTTGTATTATGGCAAGAAAAAAGCAGCTAAGTAAAGAAAAACGAGTGGCCATCATTACTTTAAGAATAGAAGGTCAGTCGGTCCGAAAAATTGGGAAAACTTTGATAGTGTCCCCGAGTGCAGTGGCAAAAACCATCAAACACTACAAAGAAACTGGCTCACATGAGGACCGCACCAGGAAAGGAAGACCAAGAGTCACCTTTCCTTCTGAGTATAAGTTTATCCGAGTCACCAGCCTCAGAAATCGCAGGTTAACAGCAGCTCAGATTAGAGACCAGGTCAATACCACACAGAGCTCTAGCAGCAGACACATCTCTACAACAACTGTTAAGAGGAGACTTTGTGCAGCAGGCCTTCATGGTAAAATAGCTGCTAGGAAACCACTGCTAAGGGCAGGCAACAAGCAGAAGAGACTTGTTTGGGCTAAAGAACACAAGGAATGGACATTAGACCAGTGGAAATCTGTGCTTTGGTCTGATGAGTCCAAATATGAGATCTTTGGTTCTAACCACTGTGTCTTTGTGCGACGCAGAAAAGGTGAACGGATGGACTCTACATGCCTGGTTCCCACCGTGAAGCATGGAGGAGGTGTGATGGTGTGGGGGTGCTTTGCTGGTGACACTGTTGGGGATTTATTCAAAATTGAAGGCATACTGAACCAGCATAGCTACCACAGCATCTTGCAGCGGCATGCTATTCTATCCAGTTTGCGTTTGGTTGGACCATCATTTATTTTTCAACAGGACAATGACCCCAAACATACCTCCAGGCTGTGTAAGGGCTATTTGACCAAGAAGGAGAGTGATGGGGTGCTACGCCAGATGACCTGGCCTCCACAGTGATCAGACCTGAACCCAATCGAGATGGTTTGGGGTGAGCTGAACCGCAGAGTGAAGGCAAAAGGGCCAACAAGTGCTAAGCATCTCTGGGAACTTCTTCAAGATTGTTGGAAGACCATTCCCGGTGACTACCTCTTGAAGCTCATCAAGAGAATGCCAAGAGTGTGCAAAGCAGTCATCAAAGCAAAAGGTGGCTACTTTGAAGGACCTACTGTAGAATATAAGACATAATTTCAGTTGTTTCACACTTTTTTGTTAAGTATATAATTCCACATGTGTTAATTGATAGTTTTGATGCCTTCAGTGTCAATTTACAATTTTCATAGTAATGAAAATACAGAAAAATCTTTAAATGAGAAGGTGTGTCCAAACTTTTGGTCTGTACTGTGTATATATGTATATATTATATGTTTGGCAACAATAAGGTAGCAGGAGTTTTGAGGTGGCTCACTGGTTTTACTCATCATAAGATGTTTCTTGTGTAGCACATTGGCAATGAGACGTCTTTCTATAGACCATTAGTTGAACAAGCTGGTACCGTATTTGTTTTCATTAAGTGGCAGTATTGCTTTCTAATTGCTGATAGATTTCGGCTGGTGTCATGACTTTCCATGGCTTTTTGCACCTCTTTCTTGATGTGTTCAATACTTTTTTTCACTGTGTTATTTCTCATTATTACACATAATTGAACTTCATTTGTGGACAATATGATTTATTTTCCTGTGTGGATTGGATGGGTTGTTACTGACATCTGGTGAGAATTTAATGTCAATAGAATCTTTAAAAACATATTTACTTCGAAAATTGGTGGCGTCCTCTGCTTATTCCACTAGCTGTATGTGTGTATATATATTTATATATAGTAATATATGTGTATAAATATTACTATATAATTTATAGTAAACAAAAAGGGAAGCAGCACAAAAAGATGTAAAAAAAAAAAAAAAAAAAAAAAAAGGACTTTAATTCCCTGCGGCGTGGCAATGTTTCGGATAAAACAAATCCTTTCTCAAGATATAGATATATATATATATATATATATATATATATATATATATATATATATATATATATATATATATATATATATATATATATATATATATATATATATATATATATATATATATATATATATATATATATACCGTATTTTCCGGCGTATAAGACGACTTTTTAACCCCCGAAAATCTTCTTAAAAGTCGGGGGTCGTCTTATACGCCGGGAATCGTCGTGTACGCCGGTGTATATGGTGGGTGGGGAGGGGGAGTGATCCTGATGACGAGGGGGCGTCTCACAGGAAAGTGAGTAATCCCCATTACCTTATCCTAGCGGTGCAGCGTGGGGGTGTCAGTGCTGGGAGCGGCGGCAGCTGCTGTGTTCTGGTGCGGCGGCTCCTCTTCTGTGTGGGGCCTCTGTGCTGTGAGGTGGCGGCGGCGGCGGATCTTTATCCAGTTGGGGCTCCTCCGGCATCTCCTTAGCCCTGGAGGCCCCGCCGCAACTCCATCGGTGCAATGTGGTGGCCTCCGGGAAAATGGCCGCTGCTCAGATTCAGATCTCGTGTCCCGAGATTTCGGGACGAGATCTGAATCTGAGCAGCGGCCATTTTCCCGGAGGCCACCGCATCGCACCTATTGAGCTGCCTCCGGGAAAATGGCCGCTGCATTGCACCGATGGAGTTGCGGCGGGGCCTCCAGGGCTAAGGAGATGCCGGAGGAGCCCCAACTGGATAAAGATATGCCGCCGCCACCGCCACCGCACAGCACAGAGGCCCCACACAGAAGAGGAGCCGCCGCACCAGAGCACAGCAACCGCCGCACCAGAGCACAGCAGCCGCCGCCGCCGCCACTCCCAGCACTGAGACCCCCACGCTGCACCGCTACGATAAGGTAATGGGGGATACTCACTTTCCTGTGAGACGCCCCCTCGGCATCAGGATCACTCCCCCCCCCCCCCAAAAGGCACATATTCACCGGCCCTATAAGACGACATAGGGTGTATAAGAAGACCCCCGACTTTTAAGAAGATTTTATATTTTAACTGGTAAAGTTGGGGGGTCGTCTTATACGCCCAGTCGTCTTATACGCCGGAAAATACGGTATATATATATATATATATATATATATATATATATATATATATATATATATATATATATATATATATAATCTGTTATCAAAACTGGAGTCTTGTATACCAAGCTTGAATTTACATGCTTAACTAATATGCACCAAATTTATTAAAAGCTACATGCCTCTTTATAAATATGGTTAATCTTTAGCTGCCCCTGTGCCAGAAAATAGAATCTAAAGAATGTATGAGCTAGTGTAGTTTTCAGTTACAATGAATGCCAGTATTCTGGCATATATTATTATTGTTGTTGTTGATGATGATGATGATGATGATGATGATGATGATGATGATGATGATGATGATGATGATGATGATGATGATGATGATAATATTATTAATATTATTATTATTATTATTATTACGCCATTTATTCCATAGCGCTTTACATGTGAGGAGGGGTACACATAATAAAAAAACAAGTACAGTAATCTTACACAATACAAGTCACGTGAATCACAAAGGCGTCCTAAACTACAAAAAATATTGGTACTTCTCTAGACATATACAACCAAAGCAGCAACACTTCCGGGGGCATCCCACGGAAGAAGCAGAGGGCGAAACGCACGTTGGGGCGCCGGAGGAGGGCATTCACTAGACTGGCACGGCTTGGGTAAGGTGTTGGGTGGATTATCATGCATGGACGGGCTTTTTCCAGGATATTACCTTGGCTTTCACACTGGGACTCAACGGCTTATGGTTTTTGATATGCCGTTTGGCACTCACTATACCTTTTTATGATAGGTGTCCTATGGTTGTGATTAAAGGTACCGTCACACTCAGCAACTTTGGAACGAGAACGATCCGTGACGTTGCAGTGCCCTGGATAGCGATCTCGTTGTGTTTGACACGCAGCAGCGATCTGGATCCCGCTGTGCCATCGCTGGTCGGAGCTAGAAGTCCAGAACTTTATTTCGTCGTCAGGTCGGCGTGTATCGTCATGTTTGACATCAAAAGCAACGACACTAACTGTCACGATATGGTATGAAATATCATAAGTTAGTTTTCTTGCTAGCATGCGGGGGCTAAAACCCCCCCCTCTCTCTGGTTCTCTTTCCTTCCCTGTGTTTCTATCTGTCTGTGTAGAAGAGCTTGCCTTGTGGGGGAGTTTTATTGACGAAAGGTATTTACGACTAGCATAGCTGCAAGAGAAATTTGTGTTAGCAGGAACTGTTAGAGAAACTTCTAGAACGCATGGAAGGTCTTTGTTCTGTTTTTGGAAGATATTATGCAAACCGTTTAAGTTACGAACACCAAAATATATCGTCATAATCGCACTCGGAGGATCTACGCATCACTCTAATCACAGGCTTGTAGCTCCATCTGGTACAGAGGTAGGGATTTCTCTGTCAGTGTGCGTGACAAATAGGACATATTTGATCTCATCGGAATGCCCACGATACTATGAGATGAACGATGGGTATGGTGCGATTATTTTATGTTCTGTAGCGAAGTTACGGGCATCAGATATATTTAATGCCCAGTTAGTGAAACCGAAGAGGTAGGAGGAGTTGGAAAACCAGGCCCTTTCTGTGAGGTCACAGACTGTAGGTTTTAAGTGCTGGCAGGCATCCAAGAGAGCAGAGTTGTGAGTTTTTACCTGAAGCGACCAGACTGCGAGTGCCAATGCACTGGGATAGATGGAAAGCTCCTAGCCTGTTGCCTGCAATGCAATGATCTGAGAAATGTGAGTGTTATCTTTTCTTCATTTAATCCTTTTATTTTTATAATTACCTTGTACATATTTACAATTGTCTCATTTGTAACATCTTTGTAAAATATTTTTATAAACACTGCCTAAAAATCATTTATGGGGTATATTATTTAATACTAGTTCGTTCTTCCTGCCCTAAACCGTACCCTGTCTCTGAAGGGAATTACGCTACTGTTTTTTTGGGGTTTGCTCCAGACCCGTTCAATTGGAGCTGGTGGCAGCGACCGTGTGCCGGCTTTTGGGGGTCCCTGTAGCGACTGCAGCTTGATAATTATTGTTCCTGCCTGAGTGGGAGTAGTTATCGCGTCGCTGCAGTGCACCCAATAGCCAGTACATAGCAGGCAGCGTTTCTGGCGACTAATCACCCTAGGTGCGGTACCTAATCTGACCTGAGAGAAAGGGGGGCGCCAGAGAGCTGCAAGGTTTAAGTGGAACTGCAAGCGGGATATACACAAATCCCTGCAGTTCATGGTATACTGAAGAGCAGTGGGATACCTAAAATAAGCCCCTGCTGTAAACTAAGAGGTCAATAGCCTCGTGGGTGTTTTTTCATCACATTGTGGCAGTGGAGGGATAACTAGGATAAGCCCCCTGCACATGTGACAGCCGGCTGCTGGTCTAAAGTCACCCCGATCCGTGACATATTGTGGGCAGCGGCTAAGGGATCTTGACAGTCACGGTGTGAATCGTGACAATTGGTGGCAAGGCGGTGGGATATTAGAGCATTAGTGATTTGGTTTGAGCAATCATTCCTCTCACTAAAAACTTGCAGAAAGTTCTTGCGAGAACTCTGCGCAAATAAGTTTGGAGAACGAACTCAGTGTTTATTAGTTGTGAGACAATTGTGTACTGGTAATTATCCCGTCCCTTTCTTTTCGTTTTTCTATTCTATCTTTTATTTGGCAACCATGGCTGCGAAAGGAGAAGCCTGGTACACCCAGCAGAAGAAAGACACTCTTGCTGGGATATGCATGTACCATGGCCTGAAACCCCAGGACAAGTCCAAGGCTCAAATGGTCGCTGAACTGGTGCAATTTGAAGCAGACCAAGCCAGGCCACAGAGCCCAGAGGCCGCAGAAGCTGGCACAAGCGAGCATGGTGCTGCCGCAGAGGTCCAACCACTGAATACGGGCCCTACTGGCAACCAAGGGGGCGCAGACCTCCTCCTGCAGCTGGCTCTGCAACAATGCCCCGCAGATGATCTAGAGAGACGTCTGCAGCTGATTCAGCAATACCGGCAGGAGGCCGAGGCCCGAGCCGAGCGAGAGGCCCAGGCCCAGCGAGCCGAGCGAGAGGCCCAAGCGCAGCGGGAGTACCAGCTGCAGATGGCCCAACTGCAAATGCAGGGGTCGTCCCAGTCCAGCCGTGAGCCCAGCAGCGCTCAGACACCAAAACCCCGACCCGACCACTTTCCTGTTATGGAAAAGGATGGGGACTTGGACACTTTTCTGCGGGCCTTTGAGAAAGCCTGCAGACAGTACCAGCTGCCTACACAAGAATGGGCACGGTACCTGACACCAGGGCTGAGAGGAAAAGCTCTGGAGGCGTTTGCTGCACTCCCTCAAGAACAAGATGGTGACTATGAGGCCATCAAGCAGGCTCTGATAGCCAAGTACCAGCTTACACCCGAGGTGTACCGTAAAAAGTTTCGGACCCTCCAACGTGGCCCACACGACAGTTACAGTGATGTGGTGCATGGACTGGGGACCCACTTTGACCAGTGGACCCAAGGACTGTCAGTGACCACCTTTGTACAGCTGCGAGACCTGATGATCAAAGACCAGTTCTTCCGTCTTTGCCCAACTGAGGTGCGACAGTTTGTGATGGACAGAGAACCCAAAGACGTGACGAAAGCAGCGCAGATTGCCGATGCCTATGAGGCCAACCGTAGATCGGAAGTGCGGAAGCCAGTCACCACCAGCTGGAGAGGGGGTAAGCCTGCAGCCAACGCCAGTACCCCTGCCAGCCAACACACCAGAGGTCCTGTCCCCGTGGCCAACAGCACCAGACCTACCACCGAACTTCGCCAGTGTTACCACTGCAGGCAGACTGGACACCTCAGTCACCAATGTCCAGCCAGGCAGAAGAACCCCTCATCCCAGGCCCCAGGGCCTAATGCAGCCGTTCTTTTGGTGGGTGGTGTGGTTGGGAGGGGGTGTGATAACGTACAGCATGTCACTGTGGGAGGTCGTGTTGCTACAGGCCTCAAGGACACCGGGGCTGAACGAACCCTCATCCGACCCGAACTGGCGGCCCCTGAAGAAATCATTCCGGGGAAAACCCTAACTGTCACTGGGATTGGGGGCATCAGCTGTCCCTTACCGATGGCCCGGGTTTTTATTGATTGGGGTGCTGGGAGCGGGGTGAAGGAAGTGGGGCTGTCTGATAATTTGCCCACTGATGTTTTGTTGGGGACTGATTTGGGGAGGTTGGTTGCATACTTCGTGGATGACCCTCCTCCCCAATCTACTAATGAGGGTAAAGTTAACCCTGGGGATGATGATGATGATGATGATGATGGGAAATCGCATGTGTTACCTGACCATGCTTTATCTTGTAGTGATGCATCTGCTAACCATTTTTTCCCTAGGATTGATGGTGAAAATGTTGTACCTGTGCCAACTGTATCTGATAATGATGTTTCTGTAAAAGTTGATGTGTCCATAGGTACAGGAGTGCTCAGCCACGTTGCTCTGCGGAGTGAGACGGCTGAGGAACCCCTAGCAGGGGCAAGTGTCGGTGCTACAAGAAATGGGGAGATACATGGGAACCGTGAGACAGGTGACGCCATGAAATTGACCAGTGCCACCGAGGAAGGTAACTGGCCCATAAGTAGCAATGCTCCTGAGGTAACGGGGGTGGATGGGGAGGTAGAGCCCATAGCAGCGTCGGCTGTTGGGTCTGTAGAAATCCCCGGGGAGACAGCCTACGTAGCTGCTGTCACCCGCAGTCAGAGTGCCCGGAACACAGATACCTGTCTGCCTTCCGGACCCTCCTCAGTCATCAGTATGACTGAACCAGAGGTGGACCCAGTGCAGGTCCCAGAGGGCTCCCGTGGGGAAGGGACCCTGACGTCGCTTCTGGCTTCCCCTAGCCAGGAGTTTCAGGCCGCTCTGCACACAGATGCGAGCCTAGAGAGTTTGAGACAACTCGCCGAGACGCGCTTCTCCGAGACTGATAAGGAGAAGGTGTTCTGGGAAGGAGGAAGGTTGTACCGGGAGACAGTACCCGGAGAATCACAAAAGGAGTGGTTGAGGGAAAGACAGCTGGTCGTCCCGCAGCAATTCCGGGGTGAGTTGTTGCGGATTGCCCATGAGATCCCGCTAGCTGGACACTTGGGGATCAGCAAAACTAAGGCCCGGCTGTCTCAACACTTCTATTGGCCTAAGATGGGGACAGATGTGTCAAACTACTGCCGCTCTTGTGTCACCTGCCAAAGAGTGGGGAAGGCGGGGCCTGCTCTTAAGGCTCCCCTGATCCCTTTGCCAGTGATAGAGGAGCCTTTCCAGAGGATTGCGGTGGACATTGTGGGCCCGCTGGCCGTCACCAGCAGCTCTGGAAAGCAATATATTCTTACTGTGGTAGACTACGCTACCCGGTACCCAGAGGCAGTAGCTCTGTCGTCAATTAGGGCAGATAAGGTGGCGGATGCCCTGTTGGCCATCTTTTCACGTGTAGGATTTCCCAGGGAAATGCTTACTGATCGAGGGACCCAATTTATGTCTCACCTAATGGAGGCTCTCTGTAAGAAAATGCAGGTGAAGCACCTGGTATCGAGTGCATATCACCCACAGACCAATGGCTTGTGTGAACGCTTCAATGGTACCCTCAAACAGATGCTACGCATGCTGGTTGAGACACAAGGGCGCGACTGGGAGCGGTACCTCCCACACCTGCTATTCGCTTACCGAGAGGTTCCGCAGGCCTCGACGGGGTTCTCCCCCTTCGAGCTCCTGTACGGCAGGCGAGTCCGGGGACCCCTTGGGTTGGTAAGAGAATCCTGGGAAGAGGAGCCGAACCCTTCTGAAGTGTCCATAGTGGAGTATGTCATGCGCTTCCGTGACAAGATGCAGACCTTGACGCAGTTGGTGCATGACAACATGACGCAGGCTCAGGCTGAACAGAAGCACTGGTACGACCAGAACGCCCAGGAGCGGACCTACCACGTGGGTCAAAAGGTGTGGGTGCTGGTTCCTGTACCAACGGATAAGCTTCAGGCAGCCTGGGACGGCCCGTACGTTGTCCACCAACAGCTCAACCCGGTCACCTACGTGGTCACCCTTGACCACACTCGGGGTAGGCGAAAGGCCTTTCACGTCAACATGATGAAGGCTCATCACGAACGTGAACCTTTCATCCTACCGGTCTGCAGCGCACCCGAGGACGGGGAGGAAGACGCCCTCCTGGACATGCTGGCCCAAGCCAAGGCCCGTGGGTCCATTGAGGACGTGGAGGTAAGCGCCTCGCTAGATGAACCACAGCGGTTGCAGTTGCAAACCACACTGGAACCCTTCCGGGTCGTGTTCTCCAACCGGCCTGGAAGGACTGAGTTAGCGGTCCATGAGGTGGACACCGGGAACCACGCCCCACTACGGCGAACACCCTATCGAATCTCTGACCAGGTGCAGCAGATTATGCGCCAGGAGATCGATGAGATGTTACAGTTGGGGGTGATTCGACGGTCAAAGAGCGCGTGGGCCTCACCTGTAGTTCTCGTGCCAAAGAAGGACCGGACCACCCGGTTCTGCGTGGACTACAGGGGGCTCAACGCCATTACAGCCTCTGACGCGCACCCAATGCCGCGCATCGAGGAACTGCTTGAGAAGTTAGCTGGCGCAGAATACCTGACAATAATGGATCTGAGTCGCGGATACTGGCAGATTCCCCTGAGCCCCGAGGCGCAGGAGAAGTCCGCCTTTATCACACCCTTTGGACTGTACGAGTCCACGGTCATGCCCTTCGGCATGAAGAATGCCCCTGCCACTTTCCAGCGGATGGTCAATCTCCTGCTTCAGGGACTGGAGAAGTACGCTGTGGCGTACTTAGATGACATTGCCATCTTCAGTCCCTCCTGGGATGAACACCTGCAGCATCTCGAAGAGGTGCTCGGGCGAATTCACCGAGCAGGACTGACTATCAAGCCGGGAAAGTGCCAGATGGGCATGAGGGAGGTTCACTACCTGGGGCACCGGGTAGGTGGAAACACCCTAAAGCCAGAGCCTGACAAAGTGGGCGTGATCGTGAACTGGCCCACTCCCAGGAACAAGAAACAGGTGATGTCCTTCCTGGGCACTGCAGGGTACTATAGGAGCTTCGTGCAGCACTATAGTAGCCTGGCAAAACCTTTGACGGACCTCACCAGGAAGAAGCTACCCCACATCGTCAACTGGACAGATGGCTGTGAGGGGGCCTTCCAGGCGTTGAAAACAGCACTGTGCAACGCCCCTGTGTTGAAAGCCGTCGACAGCAGTCGACCGTTCTTGGTACAGACTGACGCCAGTGAGTTTGGCCTTGGTGCTGTGCTCAGCCAGGTTGACTCGGAGGACCAAGAGCACCCCGTGTTCTACCTGAGCCGGAAACTTTTGCCGAGGGAAGTGGCCTACTCCACCATTGAGAAGGAGTGCCTGGCCATAGTCTGGGCCCTGCAGCGCTTGCAGCCCTACTTGTACGGTCGCACCTTCACCGTGGTGACCGACCACAACCCTCTGCGCTGGCTAAGCACCATGTGTGGAACCAATGGCAGGTTGCTACGCTGGAGCCTTGCCCTTCAGCAATTTGACTTCACCGTTAAACACAAAGCGGGCAAAGAGCATGGTAATGCAGATGGACTCTCCCGCCAGGGTGAACCCACGGAGGTGCGCATGGAGGCATACCGAGAGGTCCTGCCGCCGTAGCGCACGCCAAAAGGGGGAGGTGTCACGATATGGTATGAAATATCATAAGTTAGTTTTCTTGCTAGCATGCGGGGGCTAAGACCCCCCCCTCTCTCTGGTTCTCTTTCCTTCCCTGTGTTTCTATCTGTCTGTGTAGAAGAGCTTGCCTTGTGGGGGAGTTTTATTGACGAAAGGTATTTACGACTAGCATAGCTGCAAGAGAAATTTGTGTTAGCAGGAACTGTTAGAGAAACTTCTAGAACGCATGGAAGGTCTTTGTTCTGTTTTTGGAAGATATTATGCAAACCGTTTAAGTTACGAACACCAAAATATATCGTCATAATCACACTCGGAGGATCTACGCATCACTCTAATCACAGGCTTGTAGCTCCATCTGGTACAGAGGTAGGGATTTCTCTGTCAGTGTGCGTGACAAATAGGACATATTTGATCTCATCGGAATGCCCACGATACTATGAGATGAACGATGGGTATGGTGCGATTATTTTATGTTCTGTAGCGAAGTTACGGGCATCAGATATATTTAATGCCCAGTTAGTGAAACCGAAGAGGTAGGAGGAGTTGGAAAACCAGGCCCTTTCTGTGAGGTCACAGACTGTAGGTTTTAAGTGCTGGCAGGCATCCAAGAGAGCAGAGTTGTGAGTTTTTACCTGAAGCGACCAGACTGCGAGTGCCAATGCACTGGGATAGATGGAAAGCTCCTAGCCTGTTGCCTGCAATGCAATGATCTGAGAAATGTGAGTGTTATCTTTTCTTCATTTAATCCTTTTATTTTTATAATTACCTTGTACATATTTACAATTGTCTCATTTGTAACATCTTTGTAAAATATTTTTATAAACACTGCCTAAAAATCATTTATGGGGTATATTATTTAATACTAGTTCGTTCTTCCTGCCCTAAACCGTACCCTGTCTCTGAAGGGAATTACGCTACTGTTTTTTTGGGGTTTGCTCCAGACCCGTTCAATTGGAGCTGGTGGCAGCGACCGTGTGCCGGCTTTTGGGGGTCCCTGTAGCGACTGCAGCTTGATAATTATTGTTCCTGCCTGAGTGGGAGTAGTTATCGCGTCGCTGCAGTGCACCCAATAGCCAGTACATAGCAGGCAGCGTTTCTGGCGACTAATCACCCTAGGTGCGGTACCTAATCTGACCTGAGAGAAAGGGGGGCGCCAGAGAGCTGCAAGGTTTAAGTGGAACTGCAAGCGGGATATACACAAATCCCTGCAGTTCATGGTATACTGAAGAGCAGTGGGATACCTAAAATAAGCCCCTGCTGTAAACTAAGAGGTCAATAGCCTCGTGGGTGTTTTTTCATCACATTGTGGCAGTGGAGGGATAACTAGGATAAGCCCCCTGCACATGTGACAGCCGGCTGCTGGTCTAAAGTCACCCCGATCCGTGACATATTGTGGGCAGCGGCTAAGGGATCTTGACAGTCACGGTGTGAATCGTGACACTAACAATGGATGTAATGGAGCTAACAACCAGCGAGAACGAGAAGTGAGTCGCCGTTACGTCACTGGATTGCTCCTGCATCGTTTTGGAGTTGCTGTGTTTGACGTCTCTACAGTGACCTAAACAGCGACGCTCCAGCGATCCAGCGCTCGTTGTCTATATCGCCGCAGCGTTGCTGAGTGTGACGGTACATTAAGTGCTATAGGTTTTAAATAATATAACCGGATGGGGCTTTGTCTGCTTTAAAGTGTTACCTTTCCTTGCCCGCTGACATTGATATTATTTATATTTATGGATTTATCTATACGTGCTATGCTTTGGTTGGATGTTCCCCACTGACTTGGGGTAATTGTTCGTGTTCAAATATTTGAGCGGTTTCTTGGATTTTTTTTTATGATATCAATAAATGTTAAATTTTAAATGATCTTGTGATTGGTGAGCTTCATTGAGTTAGCTACTTAATTGTTGCTGCTTTGGTTGTACAATACAAGTCACGACTGGTACATGAGGAGTGAGGACCCTGCCAGTGAGGGCTCACAATCTATATTGCAGTAATACTTTTGTGCAATGGTAATCTTCACCCACTTTTACATTGATCCATTCATTTTTGGACACCATGTTTTTTAGTGAATAGACATCCATCCAACCCCATAACATCATAGTGGCCAACCCCAATAGCTTCACTAGTCCTGGTAGTCATGTTCTCAAATGGAGAGTACAGAAGGAGGTGAATGTTTTTTGTTGTTTATCTACTTTTTCCACTTTTCCATACCTCAACAATCTCAAATACTTGTACTGCTTTCTCCCCCTCAGGCTTCAATGTAGAAACAGTAGAATACAAGAACATCAGCTTCACAGTTTGGGACGTTGGTGGCCAAGACAAGATCCGACCACTGTGGAGACATTACTTCCAGAATACTCAGGGTGAGATGTTATATATTTTTTTATATGTGTTATGTGCATTATTTGTTGAAGTGGACAAGATGACAGCGATGATGATTATCCTTGGGTTTTCGACTTAGAAACTACCGTATATACTCGAGTATAAGACCCGAGTATAAGCTGAGACCCCTATTTTTGCCACAAAAAACTGGGAAAACTTAATGACTCGAGTATAAGCCTAGGGTGGAAAATGCAGCAGCTACTGGTAAATTTCAAAATTAAAAATAGATGCCAATAAAAGTAAAATTAATTGAGACATCAGTAGGTTGTGTTTTTGAATATCCATATTGAATCAGGAGCCCCATATAATGCTCCATACAGTTCATGATGGGCCCCATAAGATGCTCCATACAAAATACGCCCCATACAATGCTGCACAAATGTTGATTATGGCCCCATAAGGTGCTCCATACAGATATTTGCCCCATTTAATGCTCCACAAATGCTGATTATGACCCCATAAGATGCTCCATAGACACATTTGCCCCGTATAATGCTCCACAAATGCTGATTATGGCCCATGAGATGCTCCATAGAGATATTTGCCCCATATAATGCTGCACATGGCCCCATAAGATGCTCCATAGAGATATTTTGCCCCATATAATGCTGCACATGGCCCCATACAGACATTTGCCCCATATAATGCTGCACATGGCCCCATAAGATGCTCCATATAGACATTTGCCCCATATGCTGTTGCTGCGATTAAAAAAAAAAATAAACAATCACATACTCCCCTCTCAGGCCCCCGGCACTTGCTATATTCACCTACTCCCCGTTCCACCGATGGGCGCCGCTGCGTCTTCCGCGTCCTCTGCACTAACTGTTCAGGCAGAGGGCGGCGCGCACTAAGCACGTCATCGCACCCTCTGACCTGAGCATCACTGTAGAGGACGTGGAAGACACGGCGGCGGCCAGCGGTGGAACATGGAGCAGGTGAATATCGCGCACTGCGTTATACTCACCTGCTCCTGCGCGGTCCCTGCACGTCTGTTCCCCGGCGCCTGCAGCTTCTTCTTGTAGTGAGCTGTCACATGGTACCGCTCATTACAGTAATGAATATGCGGCTCCACCCCTATGGGAGTGGAGTTGGGTCCATATTCATTACTATAATGAGCGGTACCATGTGACTTCTCACTACAGGAAGAAGCAGTCAGCGCCCGGGAACCAGGGACGTGCAGGGACTGCGCCAGGAGCAGGTGAGTATTATTAGACAGCTGCCGCTCCCCCTCCCCTGCCGACCCCTAGGAATGACTCGAGTATAAGCCGAGAGGGGCAATTTCAGCCTAAAAAAATGGGCTGAAATTCTCGGCTTATACTCGAGTATATACGGTATGTTGTGTTCGAGACCCTTCCTTCCCCTTATATGTCACAATTTTAATATACAGATCGTAAACACAAGATTGATTACATTTAATCATAAAATTACTGATGGTAATTACTGGTGATGATATCTATACATACATAGGCCAATTATACTTTGTAAGCAATCTGTGCAAATGGATCTCCAAAAACATGTCAGGATAGCTGATATAGAAAAAAAGGTATATTCAGCTCACCCTTTAGATGAATTTCCTTATGAGTCCAGGAAATCTTGAGCACGGATTTGCATCTCTGCCAGTCACCTGGAGATGCACATGTGGAAAAAAGGGAATCCAGCTCCAAGAGAGGATAGCTGATATGCATGTCAGTAAGGCTGTTTTCAGACTTGCGTACGGGAGTGATGCGGATGGCAGCGTACTTCCTCACTTCTTCATCCCTGAAACCCCGCCTACGCTCTGCCTACTTCTCCTTGCGTCCTATGGTTCCCCACGTACCTATCTTTATTATTGGGTACGCAGGGACGAACGCTGTTTGCGGATGCTTCTGCATGCGCCATTTGGACGCTGCGCTGACCGCAAGAAAATGCAACTTGTTACGTTCAGCGCAGCGACCTAACGGCGCATGCAGAGGCATCCGCAAACAGCGTACGTTCCTGCGTACCCAATGATAAATATAGGTACGTGGGGAACTTCTTCCTCCCTGAAACCCCGCCAACTTCTCCTTGTGTCCTGCGGTGCCCTGCGTACCTATCTTTATCATTGGGTACGCAGGGCACCGCAGGACACAAGGAGAAGTAGGCAGGGTTTCAGGGAGGAAGAAGTGAGGAAGTACTCTGCCATCCGCAGCCCTGCCGAATAACTTTTTATGTTTTATGTTTTTTTTTTTATTTAAATTTTAGCTGACTTCTTCAGTTAAATCTGCTCTTGTTCTGGCTCATCTGCTGTAAATGTGTAAATTGCGTGTGGTTTAGTATCTTTTGGTTGTAATGGAAATCCTCTCTCTGCTCTTACTTCCTGGTGAGCTTGGGCTTATACTTAGTCTGAGCAGAGTTACAATGTTAACCCCTGCATGACATCCGCCATACATGTATTAAGCAGCAAGCCCACCCGATACCCGGCTTCAAAGGAGATCGTGGTTTCTGCTATATGCAGCACCAGCGATCAGACGATTGCAGCTTCATGTCCTCTAAGGAGGCTAACAAAAATAGTGAAGTTCAAAAAAATAAAAAAGATTAACTTCAAATCACTTCCCCTTTCCTCCATCGAAAATAAAGATATATAAAAAAAAACAAACCAAAGCACATGGTATCACCGCATTGAGGAAAGTCAGATTTATTAAAATATAAAAACAATTAACTCGATTGGTAAACACTGTAAATGAAGGAAAAATTAAAGAACGCCAAAATTACTTTCACAATTGTACACAAAATGTTGTACCAAGCAATCAAAAAGTCACATCTATCCCACAGTGCTACTACTAATAATAGCTTTTAAACAATATCCTGAGAACAGAAACCATCATAGGTATGTAATCAGGAGGGGGAGACCTGATTGCATAGTAGGCCAGCATTAATTAATTAGCTTTACAATCCAAAACGTAGAATATAATACAGAGAACAAGGAGTCAAAATAGTCTATTAGGCTATGTGCACACGGATCCGCAGCGTTTTTTGACGCGAAGAATTGCATCAAATCCGCAGTGTAGTGCACAACCAATGTTAATGGGAAATCTAGAATTAGTGTGCAAATGCTGCGGAAAAATCTGCGCCGATTTGCAGCGTTAAATTTTCCACTGCATGTCAATTCTTTTTGCAGATCTGCAGCGTTTCTGCACCCATTGACTTCCATTGATTCAGTCAAATCCGCAGCAAAACTGCAGGTGTAAAAAGATTTGCGGTTTTGCTGCGGAGTTGCATGCAAAAAACGCTGCAGATAGGGAGGAAGAGTGTGTGGGCGGAGACTGTGTGCGGAGAAGATGTGCTTGGCTGTGTGTGTGTGTTGTGTGTGTGTGTGTGTGTGTGTGTTGTGTGTGTGTGTGTGTGTGTGTGTGTGTGTGTGTGTGTGTGTGTGTGTGTGTAAGCAGGCATCGTGCAATGGGACTACTAGTCCCATCCGGCTATGTCTGCGGTCACATAGAACAGTGACAGCATTATCCAATAATGGGATACTAGTCCCATCATCCGGCTACTGTGTTGAATAGTAAAAAAAACATATACTCATACAGTACATACTCCCCAAACAGCTAATCCCAGACGCCCTCGATCGCCTGCAAAAAAAATAAAAATAAAATAAACCAACAGTATACTCCCTGTTCCGATGTAATCCATTTAATAACGAATGTCCCACGACGATCTCTTGTGTAGAGCGGTCACATCGGGAGATGTGACCGCTCTTCACTGCTCCAGTGATACAATGACAGGAGGTCATTGTATTAGGAGGAAAATTCTCACACAGCTGTAGTGCTGTAAAGTGAGAGCACCAACTCCGATGAACTACACGGCAGGAGTAATATCTCCTGTCAGTGTGTCATTGGAGGCCCCTGTAGAGCGGTCACATCCCCCGATGTGACCACTCTACACGAGAGATCGTCCTGGGACACTTGTTATTAAATGGATTTCATCGGACCAGAGAGTATTTGTATTCATTTATTATTTTATTTTTTTTGCAGGAGAACGAGGGTGTCACCGGAATTAGGCGTATAATTAACCCCTTCCCGACCCATGACGCCACGTAGGCGTCATGAAAACCCGTGCCAATCCGACCCATGACGCCTATGTGGCGTCATGGAATGATCGCGTCCCTGCAGATCGGGTGAAGGGGTTAACTCCTATTTTACCCGATCTGCAGGGAGAGGGGGAGTGGTGCTTCAGCCCAGGGGGGGTGGCTTCACCCCCCCGTGGCTACGATCGCTCTGATTGGCTGTTGAAAGTGAAACTGCCAATCAGAGCGATTTGTAATATTTCACCTAAAAAACTGGTGAAATATTACAATCCAGCCATGGCCGATGCTGCAATATCATCGGCCATGGCTGGAAATACTGAAGTGCCCCCCCCCACGCCCACCGATCGCCCCCCCCGTCCTCCGTTATGGGGTCCGGTCCCCTCCGTCCGCCTGCCGGCTCCCCCGTCCTCCTGTCCGCTCCCTCCTTGCTCAGACCCACCCCCCCTGTGCTCCGTTCCCCCCCCCCCCCCCCGTGCTCCGATCCACCCCCCCCACCACCCCATCATACTTACCGATCCTCCCGGTGTCCGGCCGTCTCCTCGCTGGGCGCCGCCATCTTGGAAAATGGCGGGCGCATGCTCAGTGCGCCCGCCGAATCTGCCAGTCGGCAGATTCCTTACAGGTACATTTTGATCGCTGTGGTAGGTTCTATCACGGCGATCAAAATAAAAAAAATAATAAATAACCCCCCCCCCCCCTTTATCACCCCCATAGGGACAATAATAAAATAATGAAATTTTTTTTTTTTTTTTTCCACTAGGGTTAGGGTTAGAACTAGGGTTAGAACTAGGGGTAGGGTTAGGGTTACGGGTAGGGTTAGGGGTAGGGTTATGGCATGTGCACACAGAGCGGATCGGCCGCGGATCCGCAGCGGATCGGCCGCGGATCCGCAGCGGATCGGCCGCGGATCCGCAGCGGATCGGCAGCGGATCGGCAGTGGATCCGCAGCGGATCGGCCGCGGATCCGCAGCGGATCGGCAGCGGATCCGCAGCGGATCCGCAGCGGATTGGCCGCGGATCGGCCGCGGATCCGCAGCGGATCCGCAGCGGATTGGCCGCGGATCCGCAGCGGATTGGCCGCGGATCCGCAGCGGATTGGCCGCTGCGAATTCGAAGCAGTTTTCCATCAGGTTTACAGTACCATGTACACCTAAGGAAAACCAAATCCGCTGTGCCCATGGTGCGGAAAATTCCGTGCAGAAACGCTGCGTTGTATTTTCCGCAGCATGTCAATTCTTTGTGCGGATTCCGCAGCGTTTTACACCTGTTCCTCAATAGGAATCCGCAGGTGAAATCCGCACAAAAAAACACTGGAAATCTGCTGTAAATCCGCAGGTAAAACGCAGTGCCTTTTACCTGCAGATTTTTCAAAAATCGTGCGGAAAAATCTCACACGAATCCGCAACGTGGGCACATAGCCTTAGGGTTAGGGTTGGAATTAGAGTTAGGGTTGGAATTAGGGCTAGGGTTTGAAATAGGGTTAAGATTAGGCTTGTGGTTAGGGTTACGGATAGGGTTAGGGGTGTGTTGGGGTTACAGTTGTGGTTAGGGTTGGGATTAGGGCTACGGTTGGGATTAGGGTTAGGATTAGGGTTGGAATTAGGGTTACGGGTGTGTTGCGGTTAGGGTTGTGGTTAGGGGTGTGTTGGGGTTAGGGTTGTGATTAGGGTTATGGCTACAGTTGGGATTAGGATTAGGGGTGTGTTGGGGTTAGTGTTGAAGTTAGAATTGAGGGGTTTCCACTGTTTAGGCACATCAGGGGTCTCCAAACGCAACATGGCGCCACCATTGATTCCAGCCAATCTTGCATTCAAAAAGTCAAATGGTGCTCCCTCCCTTCCAAGCCCCGACGTGCGCCCAAACAGTGGTTTACCCCCACATTTGGGGTACCAGCGTACTCAGGACAAACTGGGCAACAACTGTTGGGGTCCAATTTCTCCTGTTACCCTTGCAAAAATAAAAAATTACTTGCTAAAACATAATTTTTGAGGAAAGAACAATTATTTTTTATTTTCACGGCTCTGCGTTATAAACTTCTGTGAAGCACTTGGGGGTTGAAAGTGCTCACCACACATCTAGATAAGTTCATTCGGGGGTCTAGTTTCCAAAATGGGGTCACTTGTGGGGTGTTTCTACTGTTTAGGCACATCAGGGGCTCTGCAAACGTAACATGATGCCCGCAGACCATTCCATCAAAGTCTGCATTCCAAAACGTCACTACTTCCCTTCCGAGCCCCGGCATGTGCCCAAACAGTGGTTTACCCCCACATATGGGGTATCAGCGTACTCAGGAGAAACTGGACAACAACTTTTGGGGTCCAATTTCTCCTGTTACTCTTGCAAAAATAAAAAATTCTGGGCTAAAAAAATATTTTTGAGGAAAGGAAACACATTTATTATTTTCACGGCTCTGCGTTATAAACTTCTGTGAAGCATTTGGGGGTTCAAAGTGCTCACCACACATCTAGATAAGTTCCCTTGGGGGTCTAGTTTCCAAAATGGAGTCACTTGTGGGGAGTTCCTACTGTTTAGGCACATCAGGGGCTCTGCAAACGCAACCTGATGCCCGCAGAGCATTCCATCAAAGTCTGCATTTCAAAACGTCACTACTTCCCTTCCGAACCCCGACGTGTGCCAAAACAGTGGTTTACCCCCACATATGGGGTATCAGCGTACTCAGGAGAAACTGGACAACAACTTTTGGGGTCCAATTTCTCCTGTTACTCTTGCAAAAATAAAAAAATTCTGGGCTAAAAAATATTTTTGAGGAAAGGAAACACATTTTTTATTTTCACGGCTCTGCGTTATAAACTTCTGTGAAGCACTTGGGGGTTCAAAGTGCTCACCACACATCTAGATTAGTTCCTTGGGAGGTCTAGTTTCCAAAATGGGGTCACTTGTGCGGGAGCTCCAATGTTTAGGCACACAGGGGCTCTCCAAACGCGACATGGTGTCCGCTAATGATTGGAGCTAATTTTCCATTCAAAAAGCCAAATGGCGTGCCTTCCCTTCCGAGCCCTGCCGTGCGCCCAAACAGTGGTTTACCCCCACATATGGGGTATCAGCGTACTCAGGAGAAACTGGACAACAAAATTTGGGGTCCAATTTCTCCTATTACCCTTGGGAAAATAAAAAATTCTGGGCTAAAAATCATTTTTGAGGAAAGAAAAATAATTTTTTTATTTTCACGGCTCTGCGTTATAAACTTCTGTGAAGCACCTGGGGGTTATAAGTGCTCACTATGCATCTAGATAAGTTCCTTGGGGGGTGTAGTTTCCAAAATGGGGTCACTTGTAGGGGAGCTCCAATGTTTAGGCACACAGGGGCTCTCCAAACGCGACATGGTGTCCGCTAACGATTGGAGCTAATTTTCCATTCAAAAAGTCAAATGGCACGCCTCCCCTTCCGAGCCTTGCCGTGCACCCAAACAGTGGTTTACCCCCACATATGAGGTATCGGCATACTCAGGAGAAATTGCCCAACAAATTTTAGGATCCATTTTATCCTGTTGCCTATGTGAAAATGAAAGAATTGAGGCTAAAAGAAATTTTGTGTGAAAAAAAAGTACTTTTTCATTTTTGCGGATCAATGTGTGAAGCACCTGGGGGTTTAAAGTGCTCACTATGCCTCTAGATGAGTTCCTTGGGGGGTCTAGTTTCCAAAATGGGGTCACTTGTGGAGGAGCTCCAATGTTTAGGCACACAGGGGCTTTCCAAACGCGACATGGTGTCCGCTAACGATGGAGATAATTTTTCATTCAAAAAGTCAAATGGCGCTCCTTCCCTTCCGAGCCTTACCATGTGCCCAAACAGTGGTTTACCCCCACATGTGAGGTATTGGTGTACTCAGGAGAAATTGCCCAACAAAATTTAGGATCCATTTTATCCTGTTGCCCATGTGAAAATGAAAAAATTGAGGCTAAAAAATTTTTTGGTGAAAAAAAAGTACTTTTTCATTTTTACGGATCAATTTGTGAAGCACCTGGGGGTTTAAAGTGCTCACTATGCTTCTAGATAAGTTCCTTGGGGGGTCTAGTTTCCAAAATGGGGTCACTTGTGGGGGAGCTCCAATGTTTAGGCACACGGGGGCTCTCCAAACGTGACATGGTGTCCGCTAAAGATTGGAGCCAATTTTTCATTCAAAAAGTCAAATGGCGCTCCTTCCCTTCCGAGCCCTGCCGTGCGCCCAAACAGTGGTTTACCCCCACATATGAGGTATCAGCGTACTCAGGACAAATTGGACAACAACGTCCGTGGTCCAGTTTCTCCTTTTACCGCTGGGAAAATAAAAAAATTGTTGCTAAAAGATCATTTTTGTGACTAAAAAGTTAAATGTTCATTTTTTACTTCCATGTTGCTTCTGCTGCTGTGAAACACCTGAAGGGTTAATAAACTTCTTGAATGTGGTTTTGAGCACCTTGAGGGGTGCAGTTTTTAGAATGGTGTCACTTTTGGGTATTTTCAGCCATATAGAACCCTCAAAATGACTTCAAATGTGAGGTGGTCCCTAAAAAAAATGGTTTTGTAAATTTTGTTGTAAAAATGAGAAATCACTGGTCAAATTTTAACCCTTATAACTTCCTAGCAAAAAAAAAAATTGTTTCCAAAATTGTGCTGATGTAAAGTAGACATGTGGGAAACGTTATTTATTAACTATTTTGTGTCACATAACTCTCTGGTTTAACAGAATAAAAATTCAAAATGTGAAAATTGCGAAATTTTCAAATTTTTTGCCAAATTTCCGTTTTTTTCACAAATAAACTCAGAAATTATCGACCTAAATTTACCACTAACATGAAGCCCAATATGTCACGAAAAAACAGTCTCAGAATCGCTAGGATCCGTTGAAGCGTTCCTGAGTTATTACCTCATAAAGGGACACTGGTCAGAATTGCAAAAAACGGCAAGGTCATTAAGGCCAAAATAGGCTGGGTCATGAAGGGGTTAACATGGGAAACTGTGTGGTGTTTTATGTCATTAAAATACTTTGTTCTGGCTGTGTCTTTATTTAACCTATAACAACTAGCTATAGGATTAGTAATGGATTGGTGTCTTATTGACACCTCTCCATTACTAAGCCGTGGGCTTGATGTCGCCTTACAATACAAAGGCGACATCAGCCCCACAACTACTACCTCACTTGCCACCGCTACAGGGCAAACGGGAAGAGAGAAGCTAAGTGCCGAAATTGGCACATCTTAGAGATGCGCCAATTCTGAGGCAGCTGAGGGCTGGTGTTTGTTTCCAGGGGGGGGGACAATATCCATGGCCCCTTCCTAGGCTATTAATATCAGCCCGCAGCTGTCTGCATAGCCTTTTCTGGTTATTAATTTATAGGGGGACCCCACGTCATTTTTTTTTTTTGGGGGGGGGGCTCCCGTATTTTAACCCCTTTACCCCCAAGGGTGGTTTGCACGTTAATGACCGGGCCAATTTGTACAATTCTGACCACTGTCCCTTTATGAGGTTATAACTCTGGAACGCTTTAACGGATCCTGATGAGTCTGACATTTTCTCGTGACATATTGTAATTCATAATAGTGGTAAAATTTCTTTGCTATTACCTGCGTTTATTCGTGAAAAAAACGGAACTTTGGCAAAAATTTTGAACGTTTCTCAATTTTCCAACTTTGAATATTTATGCCATTAAATCAGAGATATGTCACACAAAATACTTAAGTACCGTAACAGTTCCGACCTGTCTACTTTACATCAGCACAATTTTGGAACCAACATGTTTTTTGTTAGGGAGTTATAAGGGTTAAAAGTTGACCAGCAATTTCTCATTATTACAACAACATTTTTTTTTTTTTTTTTAGGGACTACATCACATTTAAAGTAACTTTGAGGGGTCTATATGATAGAAAATACCCAAGTGTGACACCATTCTAAAAACTGCACCCCTCAAGGTGCTCTAAACCACATTCAATAAGTTTATTAACCCTTCAGGTGTTTCACAGGAATTTTTGGAATGTTTTTTTTTTTTTTTTTTTTAAAGAACATTTAACTTTTTTTCACAAAAAAATTATTTCAGCTCCAGTTTGTTTTATTTTACCAAGGGTAACAGAAGAAATTCGACCCCAAAAGTTGTTGTACAAATTGTCCTGAGTACGCTGATACCCCATATGTGGGGGTAAACCACTGTATGGGTGCATGGCAGAGCTCGGAAGGGAAGGAGCACCGTTTGACTTTTCAATGCAAAATTTACTGGAATTGAGATGGGACGCCATGTCGCGTTTGGAGAGCCCCTGATGTGCCTATACATTGAAACGCCCCACAAGTGACACCATTTTAGAAAGCAGACCCCCTAAGGAACTTATCTAGATGTGTGGTGAGCACTTTGAACCCCCACGTGTTTCACTACAGTTATAACGCAGAGCCGTGAAAAAAAAAAAAAAAATTTTTCCACAAAAATTATTTTTTAGCCCTTAGTTTTGTATTTTCCCAAGGGTAACAGGAGAAATTGGACACCAAACATTGTTGTCCAATTTGTCCTGAGTACGCTGATACCTCATATGTGGGGGGAACCACTGTTTGGGGGCATGGAAGAACTCGGAAGGGAATGAGCGCCATTTGGAATGCAGACTTAGATGGATTGGTCTGCAGGTGTCACATTGCATTTGTAGAGCCCCTGATGTACCTAAACAGTAGAAACCCCCCACAAGTGACCCCATATTGGAACCTAGACCCCCCAAGGAACTTATCTAGATGTGATGTGAGAACTTTGAACCCCCAAGTGTTTCACTACAGTTTATAACGCAGAGCCGTGAAAATAAAAAATCATTTTTTTCCCACAAAAATGATTTTTTAGCCCCCCAAAATTTTTATTTTCTCAAGGGTAACCAGAGAAATTGGACCCCAAAAGTTGTTGTCCAATTTGTCCTGAGTACGCTGATGCCCCATATGTTGGGGTAAACCCCTGTTTTGGCGCACGGGAGAGCTCAGAAGGGAAGGAGCACTGTTTTACGTTTTTAACGCAGAATTGGCTGGAATTGAGATCGGATGCCATGTTGCGTTTGGAGAGCCCCTGATGTGCCTAAACAGTGGAAATCCCCCAATTCTAACTGAAACTCTAACCCAAACACACCCCTAACCCTAATCCATAACCCTAACCACACCCCTAACCCGAACATGCTCCTAACCCTAATCCCAACCACACCCCTAATCCCAACCCTAACCACACCCCTAACTCCAACACACCCCTAATCCTAACCACACCCCTAACCCTGACACACCGTAAATGTAATCCAGACCCTAACTTTAGCCCCAACCCTAATGGGAAAATGGAAATAAATACATTTTTTAAATTTTATTATATTTCCCTAACTAAGGGGGTGATGAAGGAGGATTTGATTTACTTTTATAGCGGATTTTTTAGTGGATTTTTATGATTGGCAGCTGTCTCACACCAAAAGACGGTTTTTATCGCAAAAAATAGTTTTTGCGTCTCCACATTTTGAGAGCTATAATTTTCCATATTTCCATTTTCCATGTGAGGTCTTGTTTTTTGCGGGACGAGTTGGCTCTTTTATTGGTACCATTTTCGGGCACGTGACATTTTTTGATCTCTTTTATACCGTTCCACGTTTGATAAAGCAGTTTTATTCTTCGGGTCAGTACGATTACAGCGATACCTCATTTATATCTTTTTTTTATGTTTTGGCACTTTTATACGATAAAAACTATTTTATATAAAAAAAAAAATAATTATTTTTGCATTGCTTTTATTCTGAGGACTATAACTTTTTTTATTTTTTTGCTGATGCTGTATGGTGGCTCATTTTTGCTGGACAAGATGGCGTTTTCAGTGGTACCATGTTTATTTGTATCCGTCTTTTTTGATCACGTGTTATTCCACTTTTCTCCTTTGCCACATTGGAGTACACAGGACCATGGGTGTTATAGCTGCTGTCACTAGGAGGCTGACACTAAGTTGAGACAAAAAGAGTTAGCTCCTCCCCTGCAGTATACACCCTCATGCTGGCTTCCAGAGACCCAGTTCAAGCTTAGTGTCCGTAGGAGGCACACTTGATTTAACCTTTTTTACTGGATGAAGGGGCGACGGAACCTTTCAAGGCTCCGATCTCCCCGAACCAACAACAGGCGAGCACAGGAGTTTTACCTCTCAGTATCATCTCCTGCGACGTGGGATGCCACTGCCTGAGCTGATTTTTTGGGGGGCGACGGGCCCCTTCAAGGGCTCTGATCTCCCCCCCTCCTTACAGATGAGCACATGGAGTGTCCTCCATGTATCCTCTTCTGCAGCCAGGCCTATTGCTGGACATTCTGCCCTACCCACCAGGTTTTACCCTCGGCTGTTCAGAGGCTCTCTACTTTGTGGCGTCCGTGCAGCCCCCACTGCATCACCACTGAGAAAGCGGATGATGGAAGGAGGCGGACGGTTCCTCTCCACCCCCCTCTTATGGGGATGGTGGATAGAGGCTTCCCCAACCCTGCACCGTCCTAACCACCCCGGGCACAGCTAACCTCCGGCAAGCTGCTCCACAATTCCCCTCCAGAGATTACCCTCACAATATGGGGTAAGTGCAACCTGGGTATGGTCGGTCTTTCTGGCGGATCTGGAGGGCTCATCTGTCAGGGTCCCCCCAGGGCTGTACGTTTTCTGGCGGTACGCGGACGCGCGCCGGGCCGAGGCCATAAATTTAGTCCCCGGCTTCGGCCTAGTGCGGGCCGCATCCCGATAGGCCCGCCCACCGCTCGCATCATCTTGCGGCTCCGCCCCCGGGCCTGGCGCTTCTCACTCTCTGCAAGATTACCCTCACAACCCCCGGCGGCCATCTTTTTTCCTCTGCATGCCGCAGCTCCATCAAGTCTGCACTTGCCAGCGCTTTTTCTTCTGGACGCCGGCCTTCTCTTCTATCAGTGTCACTTCATCTCTTTGCGGGACACAGGACCCGGGTAAGGAGACCGCGTTAGGTGCTTCCCTGCAGCGTTACCCTCGCTTCCATCCAGCAGCGTTTCCTGTTACTTATATTACGGTACATCATGTCGCAGTCTAGAGCCAAAAAGACCACCAAGGTGCATACTACCTTTTTTACTGCGTGTACCACCTGCCAGGCTTCACTTCCTCGGCTTCAAAGCTCCCCTCTCTGCTCAGCCTGCGATGCCCAATGTACCCAGGAGCCCTCCGCCGCCACTGACCCCAGTGTATCTAGCCCCCTGAGTGGGCCGCGTCACTTTCACAGTCCATGGATTCTTTAGCCAGAGCGATTAAATCCTTTCATGACCCCTCTGGGGAGCGGGGCACTCTTTTTCCTGGGTTAAGAGATCCCTCCATAACAGGGGAATCGTCGGCTAGCAGGGGCCGCTCTCACCGGAAGGAGGGTACGGTCATCCAAAAAACGGATCCAAACTACCTCTCCTGAGCATTCACCACGCCATTCCGCCTCTGGTAGCTCCACTTCTCGCTCACCCTCTCCAGGGGCTCATAGCGATCACGACTCCGAGTATGAGTCTGATGCATCCTTAGATCCGGATTCTCCGGAGTTTAGATCTACTATTGACTCCCTCATCAAGGCAGTCAATCATGCGCTAAAAGTGGATGATGACCCTAATTCGGCTCCGGATCATTCGGTTTCCTTTACGAGAACCAAGCGTTCCCATAAGGTGTTCGCCTCTCATCCAGATTTCCTGGATATAGTCCGGCGACACAGGGAGCGACCAGATAAGTGCTTTATGGGCAAAAAGGCCCTGGAACTGAAGTATCCCTTTTCCGCAGATCTTGTTAAAGATTGCACGGAACCTCCACTAGTAGATCCTCCAGTATTACGCTTGGCTACCAAAACGCTCTTATCCGTACCTGATGGGGCTTCAATTAAAAATCCCACAGAACACCAGTTAGATTCCCTGGCTCGCTCAGTGTATGAAGCCTCCGATTCCTCTCTATCTCCTTCCTTCGCTGTGGCTTGGGTCGCCAAAGCAATGGTTTTCTGGGCAGATGCCCTTGCAAAATCCATTCAGGAACAGGATCTTCCATCTGAGGCGGCAGATCTTGCCAAACAAATTGCCATGGCTGTAGATTATGTGATGTATTTGTCTTTAGACGCAGCGTGCTGTGCGGCAACTGCGGCTTCCAACGCCATCACCATTAGGAGAGCTATTTGGCTTAGAGAGTGGCGCGCAGATTCCTCCTCAAAAAAGTGTGATTTTCCTTTCAGAGCGGACGTCTCTTTTTAGAAAAATTAGACCAGCTTAATTCCGATGCTACAGGCGGGAAGAGTAAGTTCGTCCCGCAACACAGGCCTAAAGCTGCCTTTCAGCGCCAACAATATTTTCGTTTTCGGCCCTTTCGCAGTAGCCCATTCTGGTCCTACTCCACAGCCTCGTCCAGATCAGACGATCTCGACGCACAGACAGAGACTCTCGACCTTCATACAGGCCGAATCAGTCCTGGCGATGAAAGCCTAGACAACCCAGGACCAGAGGGTCCAGACCTGCCAGATTCCCTTCACAATGACTCGGGGAGTATTCCAGTCGACACCTCCAAAGTAGGCGGACGCCTGCTCCTTTTTCAACAAGTCTGGCTTTCCGCCATCCACGACTAATGGGTCAGAGATCTGGTGTCTGCTGGTTACAAAATAGAATTCTCCCCTCCAGCACAGTTTTTCCCCTCTCGCCTCCCAACTTCGGGGGCTCAATCTCGCGCACTTTACTGCGCCATCGAATCCCTCCGCCAAAACGGGGTCATTGTTCCGGTCCCAGAACACCAGAGATTCAGAGGTTTTTACTCAAACCTCTTCGTCTTTCCAAAAAAGGACGGAACGGAATTTTGGACCTGAAGCTCCTAAACAACGTAAAAGTTCGGCACTTCAGGATGGAGTCCCTCCGGTCAGTCATTTCCTCAATGGAGACAGGGGAGTTCCTAGCATCAATAGACATCAAAGATGCTTATCTTCATATCCCAATCTTCCCACCACATCAAAGGTTCCTCCGTTTCGCCATCCAAGAGGACCATTTTCAATTCATGGCCTTACCCTTCGGCCTTGCCACTGCGCCCAGGGTATTCACAAAGGTCATGGCGGCTGTCATGGCCATTCTTCACTCCCGAGGAGTGGTTGTGTTGCCATACTTAGACGACCTCCTGGTAAAAGGTCTGTCTTATCAGGCCTGCGAGGCAAGTGTCCGCATTACCTTAGATTCTCTTTCGCGCCTGGGCTGATTAATCAACTTGGACAAGTCCTCCCCCATTCCTGCCCGATGGATCTCTTTCCTAGGCATGATCCTGGACACGTCAAACGGGCTGGTCTTGCTCCCAAGGCCCAAGAGCTTCAGGAGGGAGCTTGGACGCTCTGTCTGTTGTGAATTCCGTTCTCGGACTCCCTCCTGTGGTCATGAATGGTACTTTGGTTAGTTCTGCTCTTGGACTCCCTCTGGTGGCTTTGAGCGGAACTGCTGGTCACTGAGGTTGGCTTTGTCAGCTGCTCTTGTTTATTGCTTGCTGGCTTCCCTATTTAACTCCACTCAGATCGTTACTTGATGCCAGCTGTCAATGTTTCAGTATTGGTTCAGATCGCTCTTGGACTTCTCTGAGGACCTGTCTACTCCAGCAGAAGCTAAGTCTTTGCTAGTTCATTGGTTGTTACTGCTTCCTGAATATATTTCTTAGTTCTGCTAATTTCTAGTCCAGCTTGCTATCATGATATTCCCTTGCTAGCTGGAAGCTCTGGGGTGCAGAGTGGCACCTCCACACCGTGAGTCGGTGTGGGGAGTCTTTTTGCTTACTCTGCGTGGTTTTTTGTAGTCTTTTGTGCTGACCGCACAAATATCCTCTGACTATTTTAATGAAGTCTGGCCTCCTTTGCTAAAACCTGTTTCATTCCTGTGTTTGTGACTTTCCTCTTAACTCACAGTCAATATATGTGGGGGGCTGCCTTTACCTTTGGGGAATTTCTCTGAGGCAAGGTTAGGCTTCTATTTCTATCTTTAGGGGTAGTTAGCTCTTAGGCTGTGAAGAGGCGTCTAGGGAGAGTTATGTACGCTCCACGACTATTTCTAGTGTGTGCGATTAGGAGTAGGGTTTGCGGTCAGCAGAGTTCCCACTTTCCCAGAGCTTGTTCTGATTACTAGTTTACTCATCAGGTCATTCCGGGTGCTCCTAACCACCAGGTCATCTGTCCTCGTCCTCGTCCGCAGTCCATTCGGTTTGCTATGAAGATCCTGGGGAAAATAGTGGCCGCAATAGAAGCGGTTCCCTTCGCTCAACTCAATCTCCACCCCTTACAACAGGCTCTGCTGGACAATTGGGACAGGAGTCCCTTATCCCTCGATCGACCATGTCCTCTGTCTCCACGGATCAGGCAAGCCCTCAAATGGTGGACTCTGGGATCATCTCTCTTCCAGGGGAGGTCTTTTCTCCAGATCCGCTGGCTGGTGGTAACTACCAACGCCAGTCTCCTCGGTTGCGGAGCGGTGATTCGACACCACACTGCCCAGGGGCGTTGGACAATTCGGGAGTCGAGACTTACCATAAACATCTTGGAGATTTGACCGATCAGACTTGCCCCGAGACATTTTCACTTCCTGCTCGCAGGTCACCCAATTCAAATTCAATCAGACAACGTCACAGCGGTGGCGTACACAAACCATCAGGGGGGTACCCGCAGCAGGGCGGCGTTGCAGGAGGTCTCCCACATTCTCCGTTGGGCCGAGGCCAACCACTCCACCATTTCCGCAGTGCACATTCCAGGCAGCGGATTTCCTCAGCCGTCAGGGTCTCGCCTCGGGGGAGTGGGAACTCCATCCAGAGGTTTTACGGCAAATCTGTCTTCGCTGGGGAAATCCGGACGTGGATCTGATGGCGTCCAGACTGAACAACAAAGTTCCCAACTTCATAGCACGGTCGCGGGATCCCCAGGCCATCGGGGTGGACGCACTGATATCCCCATGGCATCAGTTCCAACTCCCGTACGTGTTTCCTCCGCTTCCCTTACTGCCGAAGGTGATCCGAAAAATCAAGACGAAGGGGGTGCGGGGGATTCTTGTCGCCCCGGATTGGCCACATCGCGCATGGTACGCGGAGCGCGGCCAATCGCCTATGACGTACTATTCCGTCCGTGGGAAGTAGGGCCCGGGTGACATGGATGGAATAGTACGTCTAATGGCAGAAAGGGGTTAATGTTGTCTTACCCTGCAAAAATAAGCCATCATACAGCTCTATCAGCCGAAAAATGAATATATATACACTCCCTGACAGAAGTTATGTCGCTTATCCATGTTATGTAAATAAAAGCTTATAACCGGATGTTAAATTCATCCATTGGTTGTATAAATTATTCTTTTGAAAGCTGAAACCCTCTGAAATGTGGTTTAGGTTAAGAAAATAAATTGGCATCAATGCAGAAATATTGATCAGTTAATGGACACAGAATGGTCAGATTTTGGCAAGACAAAAGTTTTGTCATCCACAGAAAGTAATGTGATATTCAAACAAATAATTAACTTAATTCACCAATGGTATGCAACATATATTTGTACTTTAAGTTGGGGTACTATTAGAGTCATATTTAATATTTTGTGTGACTTCCATGAGCTTGAAGGACTGCATCCATGCAGTTCAACAATGATTCATACAATTTATTAATGAAGTCATCAGGAATAGCAAAAAATGCAGTCTTACATGCCTCCCAGAGTTCATCTAGATTCTTTGGTTTTGTCTTCCAAGCTTCCTCTTTCAACCTACCCCAAACATGCTCAATGATGTTCATGTCTGGTGACTGGGCTGACCAGCCCTTGAGCACCTTGATCTTTTTTGCCTGCAGGAACTTTGTTGTAGAGATGGATGTAGGAGATGGAGCACCATCCTGCTGCAGAATTTGACCCCTTTTATGATTTGGAATATAAGAGGTAGCTAATACTTCTTGATATTTTAGGCTATTGATACTGCCTTCCACCTTGCAAATGTTTCGCACACCCCCATACAGAATGTGACACCAGACCATGATCTTTCTACCACCAAATTTAACTGTTTTCTGGGTGTATTTTGGATCAATACGGGCTCCAGTAGGTCTCCTGCAGTATTTGCGGTGGCTGTGGTGTAATTCTACTGAAGATTCATCAAAGAAATCCACCTTCTGCCACTTTTCCAGGGTCCTTCTGTTTAGCAGGCTGTGGGACTTTGCAAATGCCACACGGTTTTTTATTTGCCTTTTGTTTAGTCCTGGCTTCTGGGCACTGATTCGACCATGGAGGCCATTTCGAGACAGAATCCTACAAACTGTTCTAGTTGACGCAGAGACTTGAGGTGACCAGTAGTGATGAGCAAGTATACTCGTTGCTCGGGTTTTCCAGAGCATGCTCGGGTGACCTCCGAGTATTTGTTAGTGTTCGGAGATTTAATTTTCATCACGGCAGCTGAATGATTTTACAGCTATTAGCCAGGCTGAGTACATGTGGGGGCTGTCTCAAATGACCACACCCCTTAGTCTGACCTGAATTAGAGCAATTTATTTATCTGTTTACCATCCTATTTTTTTTTTCAGGGTTAATATTTGTGGTTGACAGTAATGACAGAGAACGAGTTAATGAGGCACGTGAAGAGTTAATGAGGATGCTAGCAGAAGATGAGCTTCGGGATGCTGTACTGCTCGTATTTGCAAATAAACAGGTTTGTCTCATGTGTGGTAATTCTCTGAGACACCATTTATTATTATTACTAGATGGGAGCCCGATTCTACCGCATTGGGTATTCTAGAATATGTATGTATTTTATTTATGAAGATTTTAGAATAATAGATTGTTCGCGGCCGGCCACGTAGTATTCAATCACCGACAGGGCAGTCCGGCCGCGAATTGGCCCGGGATTTGAACCACGCTTTGCTAATTGGTCGCGGCCGGACTGCCTTGTCGCTGATTGTCCGCGGCTGGCCACGTAGTATATAGCACAGCCACGTAGTATATAACAGCCCACGTAGTAAATAGCACAGCCACGTAGTAAATAGCACAGCCACGTAGTATATAGCACAGCCACGTAGTATATAGCACAGCCCACAGAGTATATAGCACAGCCCACAGAGTATATAGCACAGCCCACAGAGTATATAGCACAGCCCACAGAGTATATAGCACAGCCCACAGAGTATATAGCACAGCCCACAGAGTATATAGCACAGCCACATAGTATATAGCACAGCCCATGGAGTGTATAACAGCCCACATAGCATATAACACAGCCACGTAGTATATAACAGCCCACGCACGCAGTATGTAACACAGGCCACGTAGTGTATAACACCGGCCACGTAGTGTATAACACAGGCCACGTAGTGTATAACACAGCCCACGTAGTATATTGCACAGCCATGTAGTATATTGCTCAGCCTACGCAGTATATAGCACAGCCCACGCAGTATATAGCACAACCCACGCAGTATATAGCACAGCCCACGTAGTATATTGCACAGCCCACGTAGTATATTGCACAGCCCGCGCAGTATATTGCACAGCCCGCGCAGTATATTGCACAGCCCGCGCAGTATATTGCACAGCCCGCGCAGTATATTGCACAGCCCGCGCAGTATATTGCACAGCCCGCGCAGTATATTGCACAGCCCACGTAGTATATTGCGCAGCCCACGTAGTATATTGCGCAGCCCACGTAGTATATTGCGCAGCCCACGTAGTATATTGCGCAGCCCACGCAGTATATTGCGCAGCCCACGTAGTATATTGCGCAGCCTACGTAGTATATTGCCCAGCCCACGTAGTATATTGCCCAGCCCACGTAGTATATTGCACAGCCCATGTAGTATATTGCACAGCCGACGTAGTATATAGCAAGGTGCGCATCATATCCCTGTTAAAAAAAAGAATTAAAAAAAATAAAAAATAGTTATATGCTCACCTTCCGTTGGCCCCCGGATCCAGGCGAAGCGGTTACCGACGCTCCTCGCGCGCTCCGGTCTCAAGAGTGCATTGCAGTCTCGCGAGATGATGACGTAGCGGTCTCGCTAGACCGCTACGTCATCATCTCGCGAGATCGCAATGCATGGAGTGGTCACCGGAGCGTCGTGAGGAGCAGGGAAAGGCCTGCTCTGGATCCGAGGGGCCAACGGACGGTGAGTATATAACTATTTTTTTTTTTTTATTATTATTTTTAACATTAGATCTTTTTACTATTGATGCTGCATAGGCAGCATCAATAGTAAAAAGTTGGTCACACAGGGTTAATAGCGTTAACGGAGTGCGTCACACTGCGGCATAACACAGTCCGTTAGCGCTGCCATTAACCCTGTGTGAGCGCTGACTGGAGGGGATTATGGAGCGGGCACTGGCTGCAGGGAGGAAGGAGCGGCCATTTTGCCGCCGGACTGTGCCCGTCGCTGATTGGTTGTGGCTGTTTTGCCACGACCAATCAGCGACTTGGAATTTCCGTGACAGAAAGACAGACAGACGGAAGTGACCCTTAGACAATTATATAGTAGATTATTATTATTTAGTATTATAGCGCCATGGAATGGCGCTTTACATGTGAGGACTGGTATACATATTAAAAAACAAGTACAATAATACTAATCAATACAAGTCACGACTAGTACAGAAGGAGAGAGGACCCTGCCCGCGAGGGCTCTCAATCTACAAGTTTATGTCCATTTCATTCCGTTATATGTTGCTCATCAAAATCCCTTCCTAATAATCTCATTACAGGACCTCCCGAATGCCATGAATGCTGCAGAAATCACAGACAAACTGGGCCTTCATTCTCTTCGTCATCGCAACTGGTACATCCAGTCCACCTGTGCCACCAGTGGAGATGGTCTCTACGAGGGCCTGGACTGGCTAGCCAACCAACTAAAGAACAAGAAGTAATGATTCGTGGCCCTACCTCTGCCTCCCCAGCGTGCGCCTGACTTTTCTTCCCCCATTCCCCTCCATCCAAAATTCCCTCTTGCGCCAGGGCAGGTTGGGGTTGGCTTCCGACACAGACCACCCTATCCCACCTGCTTCTCCTGGTTCCACACTAGCTTACTTTGCCGTTTTGGTTTGGGGTGTTTTTATCGGGTGCCGTGTTTCTTCTGACTCATCCAGCTGCTGTTACTCTCTATTTATTTGTCCTTTTGGAGATTTGGGTGGGGGAGGACTTGTGAGATTTGGCAGCCTCTGCCATAGCAATGTACCCCCTGTAGACAGGGTTGGTAAGGAACAGATTTGGGAGCTGTGATGTTTTTGTGTCTGTATGTTCTGTAGAAGCTCCCTGTGCTGAAGATGGAGAGATGTATTTGGCTTACTGTGATTGTTTTTAAGGCAGGTTGTCTTCAGTGCTTCATACAAGAAAAATTAGTACACCGAACAAGTGAACTTTTACAGATTTTTTTTTTTTTTTTTTTTTTAACTCAAAGGGGTCCTATAAATGACGGACTTGTTTTACTCTACAGTAATTTATTAACTTTGCATATATTCCAAGGCCATATATTGTTCTCGGTACGTATCTCATTTCTACGGTATACTGTGGTCTAGATCTGCATAGATCTTCAGGGTGGTGCTGAAATCGGACTCTGCTGCTCGTGTGCTTCATTTATATGGGATACACACAAGAGCTGGATTCTTTACTGTGTTTGACGTGTAGTGCAATAAAGCAAAATGAATCCCATGTACTCGGGTGGTAAAAACTGACCGCAAAAGCCATAGTATTATTTCCTTTGCAACTGTATTGAGCCAGTGGGAAAGTTTACTCTATATGAACTGTGCAGTGCATGTAGGTCGTGCGTGTTAATTTCTAGACACCTGCTATAGTGAAATAAGAGGTTATTTGAGCACATTGTGCTCTCGTCTCACCACCCTTATTTCTAATGCCTGGAGCAGCTCCCAATGAGGTCATTGTGGCAATCTCCACTCCTCCTGTCAGTTACATCACTGGGAGCCCATCCAGCTGATGACATTCCAATAGCATCGTATTTGCATTAAAACTTTTCAATAAAATGAAGAGTTTTGTATAATCGGTGCTGACGCTTCTCCCCAAACTTAGTTGCGGCTAAATTGATTAAAAAACACAATTTTTTAAAATATTTTGTCAGAATTCTGCGAGATGAAAAAACGGCGTGCACTCATGGTTTGTGCGACTCGTAACTCTCTGTGAAGCAAACAGCGTGATGGGGATTTAGTGTTAAGGTGATTCATCTTTACATCATAGATTTAAAACAGATTTTTCCAAGTGACCTTTTATTGTCTGCAAAATGTTTTCAGATGGAATAATAGGGATTATTGTAATGACAGGAGTGTCAGATACCAAAATCGCCCCTCGTATCTTTCTATTTTTCTTTTTTCCTTAAAGCAGAGAGATTTTGTTTCTGTGGACCCAGGATGGGAAACTTTTGGCCCCTGGCAGTTAGCACAGCATCATGGGAGATGTAATTCAGAAATGGTTGGCACGCCAAGAATTCTTTTTCCTCTCTGCTATTTTCTTTTTCTAGAGAACAACCTGTCCTGTGTTCCATCTCTGGTCTTCTCAGAGGACTTCTGCTATTGGAGGATTGGGGGAAATAGCCTCATGTTGGATGTTCTATCACATTGTGGTAAATCTTGATAAATTTGGCATTTCTGCTATTGTTATTAATTATGGTAATTGTACCATGGCTATTACACACGCATTATGGGACTTTTAAATATTTTTCAGCCATTTCCCATTATTTCCCAGTCCTGACCTCACTGTTGGGACCTACTCAACCACTAAATCGAGCACCTAAAAACCCAACATTGCAGTGAGGAGTTTGCGTGGGTCAAAGGTAGCGCATGCGTACAGCTGTTACATTCATTGTAGCTGCTGGAAACAACCAAACACGGTATACTCGGCGGGCTCCTTCAGTCCTACAGACGTTGAATGGAGAAGCATCGCGCATGGTCACCTGCCGCTCTTAATTCCTCACCACTCCTATTCCAGTGATTTATATCTTTACTGAGATTGTCATACACTGATCAGCTGACCAATCTGTTTTCTTCACACAGGCCTTTCAACTTTTACAGTCAATTGCTCATAAAAACTTCAGTGTTCACAGCTCCAGAAAAGCTGGTATTCACTGTAAGGTATGGCACTAACTGGCTGCTCTGGGCATTTTTAAAGGAGGATCACGGCAGCACCATTCTTTAGTATTCAGGATTAGGAAGACAAATGCCCAAGGAACAATTCCACAAAATCAAAGAGACCTCAGCATGCAATATGCAGTCATGCCCGAAAGTGTTGGTATCCTTGAAATTATTCCAGAAAATGAAGTATTTCTCTCATAAAATTAGTGCAATTACATGTTTTGTTATACACCTGTTTATTTCATTTGTATATTTGAACAGCACAAAAAAAGAGAGAAAAAAGGTGAATTAGGCATAATTTCACACAAAACACCAAAAATGGACAGTACAAAATTTTTGGCACCTCTCCAAAATTGGGTGTAAACAACTTTGTTTCAAGCATGCAATGCTCTTTCAAATTCACCTGTGGCTAGTAACAGGTGTGGGCAATCTGAAAATCACACCTGAATCCGGATAAAAAGAGAAGTTGACCCAATCTTTCCACTGTTTGTCTGTGTGTGCCACACTAAACATGGAGAACAGGAAGAGGAGAAGAAAACTGTCTGAGAACTTAAAGACAACCCATTGAACTGTAGCTAAACTCCCTGGACGTGGATGGCAGAGAAAAATTGCTGAAAGATTGCAACAAAGAATAATAATTAAGTTCCAAACACATTCAAGCTGTCCTTCAGGCTCAGCTTGCATCTGTGTTAGCACGAACTATCTGTCAATATTTGAATGAAATGGAACAATAGGAGACCCTGGATGACCCAGTTTTTCAGAATGTATGTGAATAAGCCATAATCCTTCTGTGAAATCATCTTACGGACCGATGAGACCAAGATAGAGCTTTTTGGTAATGCACATCATTCTATTGTTTACCCAAAACGGAGAGCACACAGTACCTACAGTCAAATATGATGGAGATCCAAAGCACTGGGTGCCTTGATTGTGTGCAAGACATCATGAAATCCCAAAGGATTTTGGGTTGCATTGTAGTGCCTAGGTCATTGGCCTTCCAGCAGGACAATACCCCAAACATACTTCAAGAAGCATCCAGAAATGGATTGAAACAAAGCTCTGGAAAGTTCTGGAGTGGCCAGCAATGAGTCCTGATCTAAATCCCATTTGAACACCTGTGGAGAAATCTTAAAATTGCTGTTGGGAGAAGGGAGCCTTCAAATATGAGAGACCTGGAGCAGTTTGCAAAAGAAGAGTGGTCCAAAATTCCAGTGGAGAGGTGTAAGAAGCTTGTTGGTGGTTATAGGAAACGAGTGGTTTTTGTTCTAATACACACACAAGGAATAAACGTGTTATTGCAATAATTTTCTGTGAGAAATACTTAATTTTCTTGAACAATTTCAAGGGTGCCAAAACTTTCACCCATGACTGTAAATTAGTATTTTTTTTTTATTTGTGAAATTAATAAACAGAATTAAAAAAAAACAAAAAAACTGCAGAGCCCACACATGTCATGTGCGTGACTAATATAAAGAAATACCCTGTTCTGCAGTCCTTTTTGCTTTTCATGGGGTGTTTTTGGGGGCCGTAAAATATTTTCTATACTTTAGGGGTCTTCAGTTAGAAAAAAGCTGAATTTTAGGCTTTTTTTTGTCAATTATAATGATGCCAAATACTGCGGAAATACTGTTATTAAACATTTTACATATACATCAGTAAAAGGCTCCTATTGCTGGGCTTATTTAAAAGTGGTTGACCACTACTGGATAAACCCCGCGTAATCATGTTGGTGCCCGATATAAATGGAAAACAAGCAATATTCCCATCCCGCAGTGGTGCTATTCCTGTGATGTTGAGGTTGTTCTCATACGTCTCACATGACCCTTGCAGCCAATTCACTGATCGTCTGCATCCCTTCAGTATTCTGTCAAAACAAATGTCCGCTTTCATGGAATAAAAGCTGCAGCCAATCAGTTGCCACTAATTGGCTACAGTGGTCACATGACACAACAATATTTTGTGATTTACTAGAAATAGCAGTGCCGCTATCAAGGGATGCGGGAAGGGAGTATCGATTTAGTGTTAGTTTGTATCAGGCACTCAAGCGATTATGCAGGGGTTGTCCGAAGTGGAGAACCCCTTTTTTGTGATGTAATTGTTAAAGGGAAATGACTGCTACCCTCAAGGTTTGTCTGATAACAGACAGAAGATACAGAGAAGAAAGCAAAACCATTATCTATGAGGACCAGCTTTCGGTATTCGGCTAAATTTACAATATATACAATGTAGGTTTTTCTCTATTGTACAAGTGCTATTTACTGTAACCCTGAAGTGCTACAATAAAAGGGAAAATCCAGATGAAATTAGAAAGAACCATCTGTGACAGTATCTGAAGACGAATCTGTTTCCCAGAGTTGCTGCTGGTACTTAACACTCTTGGGTGCTTTTGACTACATCCCTGTGTTGGGAAGAAGAGGTATTAATAAACCTGAGCTGCCGTTGTCCTCTTTCATACCATGTAGTGCACTTTTTACATAAGGGACCATATTGTTTTCTCCAGTGATTGTTGATTTGATATTTATTGATATTGTTTGGTTGTAATCAGGTTACTTTTCCTGGTGTTTCTTTTCTCCTTCTCATAACTTAGTTGAAGTTGTTGCCTCAGTAGACTTTTTCAACTGTACTTTATCTCTACTCTTTTACCTCTGGTCTGTGTGGTGTATAGTGGAACGTATGGTTTCAGCCGGTTATTCTCTTTTTGTTTGTATATTTTGGAATGTAAGCTGTATGTGTTCAAAAAGAAAAGAATTAAACCACTGGAAGCAAGACACCGTGTTGTTTCTGTTCTTTTGTCCAGGTTTGTTGGTGACCTTTTTTTAAACAATGTGTAATCATTTTGCATAAAGCTAATTTTTAAGGGTGTGGGTTTTTTATTAATTTTTTATTAATCATTTTGGTGATTATTTTTACCATGGCGTTATCTTTATTAAAATAATTCTGAAATCTTTAAGCATTTACTCTGGACTAGTGATGAGCAAGTATAGTCGTTACTCGAGTTTCTCCAAGCATGCTCGGGTGGTCTCTGAGTATTTCTGCATGCTCGGAGATTTAGTTTGTAGATGCAGCTGCATGATTTGTGGCTGCTAGACAGCCTGAATACATGTGGGGATTGCCTAACAAACAGGCAATCCCCACATGTATTCAAGCTGTCTAACAGCCGCAAAGTAACTGAGATTTCTCAAATATGATTCACACTGGGATTTTTTTCTCCTTAGGTTTTTTTACGTGTGGTTTTTTTTTTTTTTAAAGCTCAACATTTCAATTCTTTAGCTTTTTTTGCTGTATTTTTGACTATTCAATTGAATGTATGTAAAGGAAAAGAAAAAACATCTAAAACATTCGAAATATGCGCAGTGTTTTTCCTGTCAACACACTGCAAAAAGCATTGTGAACATGTCCCCAAAATTAGTTAGCATTGATAAATATATCCTTGATTTCTAGACCAAGTTCCTATGGTTGATTTGGCTGCTGTAAAGCATTATTTTATATGCTGTTAAAGGGGCTGGGCACGTCCAGCTATAATCTCCGAATTGCTGTAAATAGTATACATTATATATAAACTGTAAGGACATTAAAAAAAAAAGCCTAATCCCGCTGTATTCCTGCACAAACACCCCAGTGAAGGTTCCTAGTTGCCCATTAATTCAGCATGTAGACATTGGTGTCAACTGGCACATGGGCAACTGGGGTGAGTGCTGCGGTAACAAAAGACTGGGAACGTTTCTAAGCCTGTAAATGCCAGTTCATTGAAAGATTTTGTCAAAACTCTACAATGAAAAAATAAAGAATGCAACAAAATAGTGTCAGAATATGGTTGTAGTTCTTACTAACCTATATATTCATTCCCTTCTGAAATGTAAGTATGTGACTGTAGTTTGCTACTATAGCCCACATCCATTCTCCATCTACTCAACTTTTTTTTATTAATGTGGGCAAAAACTACTTCAGTTGCTTAAATTCCCAATTCCAACCAAGGCTCACTGCTACTGCTAAAATACTCCCAGTCATGGCACCTGCCTGCATTTCTGCACTACTGTTTTCATGGGAGTAGTCTGAAGAATTGCAATATTATCACTTTGAACTGTGCGCTGTCAGACCTTGAATGTGAAGCTCCAAGGAAAGGAAGAGGGGGAAAAAAAGAGATGGATGTAAAAACAATGGTTTTATAGTTAATTTACAATGTAGAGAGAAATGTGTTGTCATTAACTAGCTCTCTTTCTCTTGATGCTTGCTAGATAATTAATTGGAGTTAACACCAAGTAGATATAGACTTTCAGCTGTTTGTTACCACGT